>NC_140665.1:19312500-19427500 GCF_054131305.1 Coturnix japonica | reverse complement strand
CTGCAAGTCTGAAATGTAGATCAGCAAGAGACAGTTTGGATTTTCTGCCAATAGAAAAGGATGCTTGTAATGGATTTTTTTCTGAAGTTTAAGTATACTTTAACAGTATATGGAACAGAAATTTCTGATTCAATTAGCTCTTGTTTTCAAATTCAGCTGTATATTTTTGATTGTATTTCCCTTTAAATATTCCTTCAAACACAGACAGGATCTTTGTTGAGATTGTTTTACAATTCTGATATTCCAGACAGACATTTGCTCCCAGAAACTACATGTAGGATCAAACATGATTTTACAGATCAGTGTCTCTGTCCCAACTCCACAGCACTCAGGTGATACTCTTTCCTGCAGACAAGTTACCTCAGGTCGTTTCAATCCTGGCACCTCAATGGATGAAACTTTAAAGAGGAATTTGTTTTAGAATTTTTTAGTCCAAAGCATGAAATACAAATATTATCAGATCATAAACAACTTTTCTTACTATAAGAGAAGCTTATTTGTGGTTGCTGTCTGATAAACTTCCAGTTCTCTAAGGACTTGTAAGCAAAAACTGAGAGATTCAGAATTAATTCCCTCAAGAAATTTCTGCTTTCTTATTTATGCTTATTGTAGTTTAAATTAAGTACAGGATCACTTTTAGTTGCTTTTGGATATCTGAAGTGAAGCTCTTGCACTGGAAGAATCAGGAGTTAACTCTTTTCCAGAGAAGAGAGTTGGAGGAAATTCCCATCTTCTTTCCTGTGTGAGATAACTACCATAGCACTAAATTCATCCAAATCTGTAGTTTTCTGGGTGTTGTGATGCTCACGAATACAAGTTTGATATCAAGAGAAGCTTTAACTGTCTCTATGTACTTAGTGAGTTTCACAGCATAAAGTTGCAAAAATCTGCATTGCTCAGAAATGTAGAAGTTAAAGGATGCTGTTTTCTGATTTTCTATTTTTTGCAATTTTTGTTGTCAACATGGCAGCCAAAGTAATTACTTTTCAGCAAGAATTTACCAGTTTACATATTTTTATAAAGAGAATTATTGATCAACTGCTTATTTGAAGATACTGTGCAGGATAGCACACTTGCAGCCTACTTTTTCCTGTTATGAATGACAAAAACTAACAATAGAATAAAGCAATTCGTTGTTAAAAGTTTATAAATTCCACTTTAAGTTGGATTTTGTTAATCTAATCTATTTAGCTTGATTTCTTTAAAAAAAAAAGATATATATATATATTATTATTTATTTTTATTATATTTTATTATATATTTTCATTATATATATATTTATTTTATTATATATTTTTATTATATAATTATATATATATAATTAAAAAGGAGGTAAAGAATCTGTTATCTTGGCTTCTATTCAAACATTCCTCTTATAGTCTTGATTGACCACTGGTGCTTTCAGTGCACTCTACAATCAGAATATAAATCTGGAATGTTATGAGTCAGTCTAGAGCTAAAAAGCAGAGTGTTCTGGAAAAGATATGAGACCTGCTGATGTCAAAGGAATGGGGAGAGGAATGTTGAAAATCCTTAAAATTCTTAGTCCTAGTTAATTTCATTTAGATTTAAGAATTGTAGCTGCTCTCAAAATTATCATATGCATATGAATATCTAAGTATAGACTAACATTTACAGCTGTTACAGGTGAATATGCAATACCTCACAAATGATAAAAGTTAAGATGCAGTTTTATCTTAGCAAGAAAGTATCTTTCGCAGGAATGGCAATGTATTCCTTCCTTATATGTAATCAAAGCACGTGAATCATTTTCAAGACAAGCCATTTCTTCAAAGCACTGCTTTTTTCTTTTTGTGTTTTGTTTTTGTTTATTTATTTTATTTTATTTTATTTATTTATTTATTTATTTTAAATTTTGGCTATTAATGAGAAGTTTAGCCTTTCCAATCCTGTAGCTAAAACATTCAAGAAGTGGGTACAAAAGAAATATCAATAGCTTTTTCCAAGGTAGATAAATATCAGGACAGTGCTCCTCCTGCATTCATTCACTTACTAAAGATGTTTATAATGTCTGGTGTACCTGTGCCAGGGATGTTTCATTATCTAAGGACAGGAAAAGTCACTCTAACTTTACTCCAGTAATTTAAGATTGTGTTAACTCTATATATTCTGCAACCTGATTTCCTTAGCTGTGATCCTTAACTTCTTTATAGCATAATCATGTTAAATTCAACACTACTAATAACAATGTATGCTCTCAAACTGGAGGATACTATAGTGATGCTAGATATTATTGTTACATGAAATGAAGATTGTGGACTAGTCCTAAAGGTGTTTGAGGGAGAAGAAGGAGGATACATAATCTGTCTACAAATAGTTTTATTTAATCTGATTATTTACATAAGAGGACTTAGGGATACTTTTGTAGCAAGGTATATGGCATTTAAAGATTCATTTGCTTGGCTAGAAAATTTTGCACACACACTAGGATCATTATTGGGTAATTTTTAGTCAAGCTTCAGTCACCTGTGCATGGTTTCAAAATACATCAACTACTTGCATTTTTTCCTTATGCACCAGATATGTGCATTTCTGTTTCTTGGTACAAATGTCTTGGAGTAAGGATAGGAGAGTAGTCTCTGATTTCTGAACTTGATTGCTTCTTTGGTGAAGAATCTAGAAAATGGTGTTTTTTAATTGGTCTTCCATATCTCTCTATTGGTTTATTTATTTATTTATTTATTTATTTCACCTCAGATATACACAGGTCTGTTTCTGTGTTGTGTTAGTTGCTGGCTTTTTTGTTGTAAAGGGCCTTTAAAGATGAGGCCTGTAAAGATGAGCCTTTCTGTGAGGTACATATTGTCAGTTATTAGAGGCTGAAATCCAACACCAGGGTTAGTAGGATAGTTTTTGACTATCCCTGCTCCATCTACATTGTGTGCCCCGGTGGCGCAAGTGATAGGAATGCCGCGTTGCAACACTGGAGGCCCTGGGCTCGAATCCCCCCTGTGGCGCAAGTGGTAGAAGTGCCGCTCTGCTACACAGGAGGCTCGAATCCCGGGGGGTTGGACTCGATGATCTCTAAAGTCCCTTCCAACCCACACGAGACTATGATACTATGATCTCAATAGCTTAGGGAATATTAGCAATCTTCTGGTGAACAGTATCGAGTAAAAGAGAATCTGCTGATTACTTCTCCTATTAAAATGATTTATTAGTTAATGAAAGTCTTTTAGAGTTTTTAACTGCCATTAAGACTGAGGAAGCCACTTTAGTTGTGCATTGGTATCTGTTGTAAATCCTCAATGCAGAAAGTAATCTATGTCTTTGGACAAAAAATTATTTGTGTCAACAAATTAAGTATGTGATCCAAATAAAATAGGTATAATCTGACTAGACCTTTCACAGATGAAGATATTGCAATAGGATATGTGGTGATGTGAAAACAAATAGGGAGTGATGTAAAACCCATCTGTTTTCTAAGCTAGAGAAAGCATGATGAAAATTTTTTACTAGATTTAGTGATGTTTCTCTTTGAAATATTTAAGGGGGATCAAATTGGGTGCTATTTATATCATTTTCTTAGGTCAGAAAGATGAAGATACTGTCATGAGTCTTCCTTTTTTAGGTGTGATTATGTGCAGTTAGTACGGATGTTTATTACTCTACGTGCTATTGCCCTGAACAGACTAGGGCGTGTTACTCTACCAGTAAGTACAACAAAGCTCTCCTAGAAGATTCTTTCAATCTACAAGTGCACCATTTATGATGCCTCATGTAAGATGACTGGAAAAGCCAAAGTAATATCCTTATGTCAAATAAAAATCCTAGATCAACTTCAGAGCTTCATTCATTCCAAAGTATTACAAGTAAATGTAATGGCATTTGACAGTATTGGTATTTTTATATGACTTCTTTTGGCTAACTCAGCATTCTGAAAAAAATAAATGGTGTTTTCCCTTTGTAATTGAAAGGGTTAAATAGTACCAATTCATTACCACTCACAAAAGGATTTATTTTGTTCTCATAAATCAGTTTTATTCCACATTTTTATTATTCCCTTGGGTCAGCTGCTCCAATTGAAATCAATACAAGTGCAAGTGACACAATCAATCTAGATATTTGATTATGGATTTGAGACTCCCAGTTCTGCTCTGTGTGTTTAGCTAGTCTCCTTCTGATTGTGTCCCTGGAGAATGGCAAATTCTTATTGGCATCCATGAATTATGGGCATAGATTCAGAAACCAGATACTGTGATAATCTCCATTTACGTCTAGCTGTAGTAAGAGAAAGAAAGCTCTAGCCATGGAAAAACAAACTTGAAGATTTTAAAGCTGGCTGTTTCTGAACTCCCTTCAGTATGTAAAATCTCTCAAACAAAGTGGATTGAATCTGTAATTATGTACTGTACCTTCAATTTAACTTCACAAGTACAGAAAACATTTTTATTTTAATCCTTCCTGTCATTTACGCGCAATGTGATGTTATACTGTTTGCAGTGCTACTGTCTGTAGTGCTAGACTGTACTGGGACATTAAAGAGTCTTACTGTCCAGTCAAGAACTCATAGGAGCATTTTGTTTCTGAGGCCATGAATGAGCAATACAGAATGTTGTACACTAAATCGTTTCAATGGTGTTGCAAGTCTTCCCTGCTTCATGCAAACATCTTGGTAGTTTGGTCCTCTTCTACAGGTTACAACTTGAATGAGTTAGCAGAATAGCTGTTGATGTTTGGTTTTTCTCTTTTGTGCTGTGGAGCACTGTGTGAATAGATTTTTCCTGTTCCCTGATGAGAATGTTGAGAGAGGAAAGGTTTGGAATAACTTCAGCATTCAGAGTGTTAGAGTTCTGCTTTCGGCTAGTTCAGATTCCGAGTTTACTCCGCTCCTACACCCAACTTGCAATGAGCAGGAGGACTTGTCTGACATGCCACTGCTTCTTCCTTCTCCTTCCTGTGATCAAATTGTTCTAGACAATGAAATTTTCTTACAGAATTTCTGGAAAGGTATAGGTGTTGCTGGAACATATTAACACTTCACCAAAATATGTCCTGGCCACCCAGCTTGAACTGTGTGGGTTCCCTGACTGGAAAGGCGGTGGTGACTGCCAACAGATAGTTTGCAAAGAAAAGAAGCAGAGCCTATCCCGAATGCTCTGAGATCTCAGAGACAACTGTAATTCTGAGTAGTATGTAAGTACTAACTAAGTTACTAACTTTTGTGACTGCAGCCTGGTGTTATTTTGAAATAGAAAGAAAAATAATAGTTAAATGTTTGTGATGATCATATTGAAGTGTTTTTAGCTTAATTTCAGGTTGAAATCTCTCTGCATTTCACAAATTAATGGTACTGTAATACTTCAGATCAAGCTGGGGGGAGGGGGAGAGGGGGAAGATAAGCAGATTTCTAAGGACACTGCACCACATGTAGGAAGAGAAATTTTTGGTTTTACAAATGTTTAGTTGTTGAAGTCGAAAATGAAAACTGAGCAGAGAAGAATAGAGAAGCTGATTTTTGCCCCCATATCTTTTGTATAATGACAGCTAGCTCCTGATGATTGAGGAAAGGAAAATGAATGAGCACTCAGTGAAAAATTTAGCCAACTCCTTGCTTTCTGAAGTCAGCACTCTAGTTATGTTAGTGTGCTTGTGATGCAGACTGGTTATGCTTAAGCCTACTGATTTAAAACTTACAAATGCAGTGATCATAATCAGAGTACTCAGTAGTTTGGAAAAGGTTGCCTATGTATATGAAGCATGAGTTTTTGCGGCTTAATATATTAAGAAGCAGCAGCTCAAGTTTTTGGCCTTTTGCCTTAAAAACACTAATTGATCTAGATGGGAAGAATACCCTTAAAAGTGGCAATTTCTAGAAAAAGCTAGTTTTAAGATGTGAGATGAATGCATTTGGTTTATATTATCTCATTTTTCATCACAGCCTTTGTCATGAGAATGGTTTCATGTTGTACCATTTTCTGCACTCCTTACAACCTTTGTCACATGAATAAGATATCAGAACGCTAATGACTAATATACAGTATTCTGTGTCTGCTGATACTATACTGTACTACTATGACCTTTGCAATATTATGTATTCTGATTGGCTGTCCATTTCACCTCTTCCCCACAAGTTAATAAGGCTGTAAAAAGGAGAGAACTTGAAATGGCCAGCCAGTCAAATTACAGAATATTGAAAAGGTCAGAGCAGTACAGCATACAGAAAAAAATTACGGAATATATGAGGCATTAACATTCTTGTGACAATGATTATAACAAGAATGGAAAAGGATACCCATTTATGTTATTTCAATCTAGTGAACCCCAAAGGATGATGGACCCAGGACAGCAGTAATTTACGCACTGATGACCCTCAGGAGCTTTATTCACTTATTTACAGTAGCACTCAGAAACACGTCTGCTTGGGAGCCCACTTTCAGCTGCCCACATGAAACAAGAGTGAACCTTCAAATGCAGATAGTCGCCATTGAGGGTGTTGTGTGAAGCTTATCATTTTTAAGCAATGATTTTTTATGGAATACATTGTTTTGTATCATTTTAACATAAGATTATTTTATTACTCAAGTTTGTTTCAAGTATACATAGTTTTCAAGTAAGTGCATGGATATTTGTCTGTCTTAATTTCTTCAACTGGTAACATTTCCTGAAACATTGGGATACTTTCATTTGTCTTTAACTAGGAGCAAAATGGTAAGAATAAAAGCATACTTTTTTCTCAGATACCAGACATGAACCAAAGAAATCCTTCAGAAGTCTGTTAATAGATCAGTGATTCGAAAATTATGAAATGATGCTGAAGTATGAGACAAATTAAGCAGTATGAGGAAGCCTTTTGTGTTTGTAAATGATGCAGTATTTTTGAGAGACTATAGGGAATGGTGGCTCTGAACTCCCTTTGGTCTGGATTCATCTTTTGGTAAAGATGTTTGGATGCTTCATGTTTGAAGGACGTGCTGAGCCAGGAGTTTATCTTCTGCAACCTAGGTTAGGCTGCCCTTGTTAACTGTCTCTCTGCAAGCTCTTTCTTGTTGGGTTACTCAAGGCAGAAATGTGCATAAACAAGAAGGTATTCTGATAGAAACCATTTGTGCAAAGTAAAACAATGTCTTTTAGGTTGATACCGATGCTTGAGATGACTACTGCACTTTAGGACTCCAGCAGACTGTTGGTAGGCTAAGGTAGAACTGGTGAGCAGGGTGAAGTATATACCAGAAAAATGGAAAAAGAGAGGCATCATCTGCTTATACTCTCAAATAGTTCCACACTGGAGCAGTCTAGGCAGGAATGGCACAGAGTGATATGACAGGGTTATCACTGTATCGCTGTATCACTTTCTGTCAGGCTGAACCTAAGTGTCTGCATTTTCCAGCCCACTGAAAGTAAAGTTTAAGCAGTGAGAAGTGGCAGAGCTGCATATTGCAAGTCATCTCCAGCAAGACCTGCATTTTAAAATGTTCTAATATTTCACTTGCCAGTAGCACTAAGTTGCTTGGCTGGCAATGGAAATACCTTTTGTCTGTGTAAAATTTGATTTGGGAAACTTGGAAGTGCTCTCAGGTTTTTATCAGAAGCAATGAAAAACTGAATCACTGTGTTGTCTAGCTCATTGTAAATCTGCAAGTTCGTTTTTGAGCTGGATAAAATGGTTATGTAATTACATACTTCTCCTAATTATTGAGTAATTATATACTTCTTATAATTGCCAAGTAATCACTCTGCTATAACTAGAATTTAATGTTACAACTAATTGTATAATTAGTGTATATTAATGTTGTTATCCAGGCAACTCGGAATAGTGTTATCCTTTTAATTCTTTTTTGTTACTCTAAACTGTATTTTTTTAAAAGATGTATAGTTTGCCATCAGAAGATTAATGATGAAATATGAATATCAGAAGTACATGCTTTCATTTGGGGCTGAGGTTGGTGAGAATTAATATACTAACATGTTCAGACTTCACTGAAGATAGAAACGGTTGATTTTTCTTATGAAATGGCTCACAAATTGCTGTTAGGAAGCCTTTTTTTTTACACTTGAGGTTTGAGTCTGCCCTTTGAGCTTTAATCTGTATGACTGGATATTTAAACTTTTCTATACTCTGCATGTGAAACATTTAAAATAGGCACCTGTTTTCACAACCAGAAGAACCTGCATCTCACATTACTGGAACCTTAAGCATGTATCTGTCCGTTAGGCATTTGTTGGCTTTATTGTTGTTAATAAAATAATAGGTGCATGTAGCAGTCACATTGTTGGGTTGATGTCACATCAGTGAGTCATAGATCGCATGGTGATGTATGGGAAAAATGTGATAAATTATGGGTGAAAAGTGCTTTATTGGATTGTTCCTACTCCCAGATCACAGACAGGGACAGTTTCGCAAAGATGCCCTGTGCCTGTTTGATAGACAGTTTAAGAAATGACATCAAGTAAAGCAGATGCATATTTTTCTAGCGTTGGCTGAGTAGTCAGTGCATGAATAATCTGAGACAAAATCACTTCTGCAAAATTGATATCTCTGTAGATGGCATGTGTAAAAGTTGATTGTTCTTCTTGCATGATAAGGAGCTTTGCCTCCCTTGCTATTTATAAAATAAACTCTCTGAGGCTAATACAGAATTTGCTGAACTCTAAAATAAATCCACAGATTTCATGAAATTATTCTAGATTCACCCTACTGTAGTCTGTTTGAACAGACTGGCAGTTCATGTAGAAGGCGAGCACTGAGGACACAAACTGCAAGATGCATTTATGAAATGGCTCAACTCATTTCCTTCCTCCAAAAATGTTAGAGTTAGCTTGCCATATGTTAGTGAAAGAATAAGTGAAACACTCCATGCAACTCTGTGATTGTCGCAATAATAGTGTGGCATGGACTTCAACCATGAGTGTATCATACAGACTGTTTATAAGGCCTGGAGAAATGTACAGATCACTCACACGTGGTAAAATGTAATTTGAGAATGACAAAAATGTACTGCATATACACACTTAAGCAAACTTTATAGAAATATGGATTACTTGAAAAACTGCTTCAGGTTTAATTTCAGTGTTAACAGTTCACTTGATGCTTGCATAAATTAGGTTGATTCAAAAATGGCTTTAATAAGAACTTGCATGTTTTTTGTTAAATTGTATATTAAGTTTTGTAGAGGACTCAGACTTCAGAATTTCATCTTTTGCTTGTAATAATGCTTTAATTTTAGCTACTTTGAATAACTGTATTCTGCTCAATCTCATTCTCTACCCGTGGCTTCAGAAACTTCTGAGATTCTGCTGTTGTTTGTAATGCAAAATTGCCATTGACTTTGACATAAGAGCTCTGCATGGAATGATGGATAGCAGTAATTATATTAACTGTTTATATAGCATTTTAGTTCCAAATATTGGGTAATCTTTAAACAAGTCCAGTTTTGCTTTGTGTTACATGAGTGAAGTCTTCATTGAGTCAAAAAGTTATTACTTGAATATATATATATATATATATATATATATATATATATATAATTTTCCAGTCTTGCTTACAAGTTAGTTATTTTGGGGAGTTTTATTTTTTTATTTTTATAGGGTTAAATATTTATATAGCTTAAGTCTGAGGTCTTGAAAGGGTTGTAGAGGACAGACAGTGGTGTCCTCGGATAATTTAAAGGGCCAATCTGAATATTTATGTCCTTGTTTTATGTTTGAGTGGATTGCTGGAAAACATACACTTCTTGTTGCAGAAAAGTAATAAAGTTATACTTTTGTATACAATAGAGTTAGCTTACACTGGCTGATGAATTCCTAAAGTAAATGCTTTTTTTTTAGTGAGTTCCAGAAGCTAAGCAAGTCTTTCATAGACATGAGAACTGGAATTAATGTTTTAATGACCCTGACTGGTTTGTATCTACAGTTCTCATGCAGCTGCTCAAGAACATAAGTCATTTCTGAAAATTGGCTTCTGTTTGCAGCACATAGCACATATACATAGCAGTCAGCTTTGTGACTGCATGGTTGTTCCATATACTTTTCAACTTTTATGAGTACTTAAAAATGTTAGCAAAAAGAAGAAAAAATGGGGAACAATATTTATTCTTCAAGTAAGACATTTTTTAACGTTCTTGATATCAATATCAAATTTTTATTTGAGTAGAAGTTTTGCTTTTTAAAGAACAGCAAATCACATCAGACACAAAACCTAACATTTTTTCTCTTTCCTCCACATCCTTTTTCTTTCTTAACAGCTAATGCTAATTATTCTGTTGTAAATGGCACTCGAATATTATGCAGCAGCAATGAATCCAATGTATGGGTACCCATTAAAGGACTGATTCCATTTTCTAACTACTCAGTACAAGTGAAGGCTTCCAACAGCCAGAGCAGCTTGATAAGTGATGCTATAACCATAGTCATGCCTCCAGGAGGTAAGTATGAAAAAAGTGCTGTTTCTGTGCATGTAACACTTACGCAAATTCTCTGTTAAACAAAACATTATTTATTACTACAACCGAGGACTGGAAGCTCAGAATATGTTTGCATTAGTAGCTCTTAGTAACAAAATGGTTCTTTTCAGCTTTAAATTTATTGCATTACTCAGTTGAAAAAGATGGAAAATGGGAACAGGTATTTGCACAGTTAATGCATTAGGTAAGTAAGAAGAGCATCATATACCTTTTTATTTTTTTTATGAATGGTGTTGGATTCCATCATGGGGGAATAGTTTAAGAATGTAGAGAGTCACCTGTATTTTGCAGTCTGGTGTAACCTTATGAAAGAAACACAGTAGCAGAGTGCTGGTTCACAGTGAATTGCAGTCTAAAGAACTGAGCGTTATTTTATATGTATGTATCACAATTAGGCAAATACTCTCTAAATTCTCTGCATGTTTGTTTGTTTTCTAAGTGAAAGTTTCAAATTGCAGCTGATGTATGTTTGTTCCTTTTGTATTCTCTTTTCATGAACATCCTAATGGACTAGCTTTTATTGAAAAAATACCAGCGGAAATGGTGAAGTCAAGATGATTTTGAATCATAAAATGAGAACCTGGTTAAGCTTGATTTTGTGAGATGTGTAGTTGTAGCTGAGTAGAAACAGTGTAGACTGATGTATTTACTACCTGAAAATAAAAGCAAGCAAATAGAGGCAACCAAATAACTAACAACTCCACAAAATAATAAAATCACAAAAAAATATGATTACTCCTGGAGCAGTTTCCTTGCAAAAGACTGATTGGTTTGGTGGCAAAGAGAAAATCTTCTGAAAAGTGAATAAGTAAAATGTAGAGGTTGTATGACATTACTGAACGAGATGAAAAAGGTTAGGTTCTAGTCAGTACATTTTGTATTTTTCAAATCTCTTTGTTGAATTAAGCATATTATTAACAAATACAGATGTATCATAAAACCAGATATAAAATATACTTGTCACTTAAAGCTGTGCGTAATCCCAGTATCGCTGTTCGATTCTGCATGGAGAAATAGCAGATTTTGGTAGTGAAAAATTTACTAAATGAACAGGTAAAGGATCTTTAAAGATGGACAAGGATGTGCACAAGTTTATGACAGCCATTAAGATGCACTTTCTTTCATCATTAGATTGTTGTTGATTACAATTAGAAAACTTATAGCTTTGAAATTATCTTTTTTATGACCTTGTGGTAGTTTAAAAGCAATACCTCATTGATTAAATAGGTTTTAGTTCATGGTTCCTTTTTGTTAATGATCTGAAAACATATTATCCTGATTTACACATAAAATCATGCTGAAAAGCATGTGGCATACACTAGGATATGTGTGTTTAAGTAGAATTAAATTAGCAGTGAGAGTTATTAAAGAAATCTTCCATACTATTGTCCAGTGAACTGTGATCTGTGGTGAAATGAATAGTAAATGAATCAATACATATGAGAGAAGGATTCTCACACGCTCTACATCCTCATTATACACATAAACATGTGCAGGCACACAAACACACATGTATATAGAACAATGTATGTTTATTCTACAATTATGTTTCTTATAAACACTTTGAATGCCATACAATTCAAATGCACAGTATATTATGAGCATAATGGTAATTTTGCATTGGGTTGTATTCCATGCCTTCACTGGCAAATGCATTCTAAATCATTAAATGAAATCTGGATCTTAGTAAAAAACATTTTATTTTTTACCTTAGTGGCCATGTTTTCACTTTAGGAGAAGTTGTATTTCATCAAAGAATGGAAGAGAACTCATTGTATGCACAACCACAGCCTTCCGATGGGTGTAAAAAAATTTGTATTCCCTTCTTGCTAAGTATAGTGTAAGTGTTCAAGTGGGATAGTGTTGGAGAGAACAGCAGAATTCATACTGAAATTACTGCAAATGATTATTGTTTTAATTAATATTCGGGTTTATTTTCCAACACACATTGATTTGGTTTCATTTTTTATTTAAAATATAACACACATAATATAATGCACAGTGAGTCTTTAGTGTTACCTGATTGAATATGTCTTAATTTCTCATCAGGTTGATTTGCTGTGCTTAAGTCGATGTTTAAAAAAATCTTGGAAAGAAGGAATATATTTCATCTAAGCTCTTGACTAAAATTGCAGAGCGGGTTCAAGAGTTCTTGGAAAGATTAAAAAAATAAAAACTGAATCCAAATGTTAATCCATAAATATGAAACTTTCTTTTGACCCTTACCCCGTAGTGATCTGGAGTTACTAATGGGGTTAGGATTTCAACTCTTAATGGGTCTTGGTGCATTAGTGTTTTGTATGCATGGAATTCAGCATTCAGTTTAATAAGTGGTTGACATTGGTGATGTCCCTTAATTTGCTTAAATCTAATTGGCTCTTTTATCAGTCAAACCTGTATGGATTGGCAATTGATCAGAAAGGGTCAGCCATGACTGTGCATGTACTTAAATGCTGGATCCACCAGTTAAAGTCACTGTTGCATAATAAGAAGCTGAAATCATGAGAACAAATGATCTTCAGAGTTGGAAGGCAAAAGAAAGCGGAGAAGTTTTTCAGGATGTTCAAGTTCAGAACAAAGGCATTATGGAGTATATAAATTTTAAATACACTGCTTTTTGCCTCAAGACTTAAAGCTTTTTTTTTTTTCCAGATGAACTGAAATCTTGTCTGAAACAGTCTTTGTTATATCAAAGAACTGCATAGAAAGCTAAAAGAGGTGGAAGAGGCATAAAAGGGCATAGTTTAAAATTATTACTGACAAATTTCATACCACATAGGTAGAAGTAAATTTTTTTGAGTTTTATATATATATATATATATTTTTTTTTTTTTTTCAAAAAGAATAAATTTGTTCTATTTATCCTGTCCTAACCTGCTTTGGTAGAAGTTGTAAAAGATAATGTACTAGCCAAGGCTTCACATTAATATGAGGATGCCAGGCAGTAAAAGATCTGGAGGACAAATCATTTTACACTTAATGTAATTAGGTAAATGAAATGATACAGAGGACATAAAACTGCAAAAATCTTGGAGAAAATTTTTTGTATATAGCACTTGGTTATACATTTTTCTCATTAATCAGTGTTGTTTCTGATGCAGTGGCACACAGAGGACCCAGAGAATTTGGAATTGCCTTATAAGTGGTAGTAAGCTAACAGAAATGAAAGGTGCAGTTTCTACTGGTAAAACCTCATTAACTTCACTTGTTCCCAGCTACTGGCTGCAGGAAAAAAAGTGTAATATGGAAGGAAATGAGAAGTCTTGTATGTAGAAGTGCAGAAGAGATTGTTTTGTTGAGAAATAAGAGTTAAGAGAGAGCAGAGAGAGACAGGCTGCTAACCAGACAAGAAGCAGGAAAGTGAAGGCTAAGCCAACATCAATAAGAGAGAAAGCACATTCTCAAGAGAAGCTGCATTCCCAAGGGAAAGGAGGTATGAAAATTGTTGTGGGTGGTAATTCAATGTCTTATTACAGAAAATTGTCTTTGCGAGGTTACCTGTGTTGAGTATTACCAACATTACTGGATGCTGCCTTATCTGTAGAAGTTAGTGTTGATATATGTTCCTATTCCCTAAGTAGTATGTAAAAGGGAAGATACTCAGGAAAGGAAAAAAAGAAGTGCCTAAACAGTGAAGTGTCTTTTTAATCTCTGCCATAATTTATGGAGTATGTTCCTGTTTTATGTTCTTGGTCTGTGATTTCCAAAACACAGCAATGTCTAACTGTGGAAGATGGCAGATTTTGTCTCAGACTCATAAGCACCTGTCCTTTTCTGGTCAAATGTTTGTAGCCAGGAGGCTGCATGCCTCTGCCTTACAGCTCAAGCTCCTCAGAAGCAAAAAGTGAGCCTACATATTTATCACTTGATGTTTGTTCACCATCTACAGAACATGGCATCCTGCAGGCAAAGGATTTCAGCTACTGTTAGTTTAAGTAGCAACACCTCTGAGTCTGGATATTGAACCACATCATAGGATAACTGATCTAATCATGCGAGCAAAATAAGAACCACATCGTACACCTCATATTCACATCTGGAAACATTTGCTCATGCAAGTTAATCTTTGGAGCCAACATGCCTCCTTAGATGAATTAGTTAATAAAGCAAACAGAAGTCCAGAAGTATTTAGGAAGGAAAATTAAACCTGTGTACACTGAAATTTTCCTGAGACGAGTTTGTTTTTTCCACTCACTCAGGATCACATATACACAGTCATACCAGAAAACTTGTTTTGGAGGAATTTGCTAGGTTTCAGGTTCTCATTTCTCTCCTTTCCTCTATTCTTCCCCACATCTTCTCCCTGTAAGCATGGAATAATATTCAACAGGATTCTCTCTGTTCTGTGTCTTCTGTTTCTTTTTAATTTTTCATCCCTTTCATTCTCTTCTGTCACTTCTTGTACAGTAGTAAAAACAGAATTGAAAAAGGAAAGAAAAAACAGATAGCAGAGGGGGAAAAAAAACACATTTGTAAAATGACATTGATAGAAAAAAAGATTTTTTAAAAAGTTCAAAATTCTCAAACTTGTGGAAGATGTTTATGGAAAGTTCTGAATGAAAAATAGGAGCCATGCCTTTTCCAGAGGTGGTTTAAGGAAAGAGCTGGATAGAGTAGGGAGGAGGAAATAGCTGCCCTACATCTTTCATCAGTGACCGGGCTAATTAAAGCATGTCAGTGGCAAGCTCTGTAAATTGTCTGTTCTAGTTCCTCTCGTCCAGAAAGATGATTTCATAGGGATATTAGGGTAGGATTGCAAAAGTGCTTGTGTGTAAAACTGGGAGTTGCTCTAATGAAACAGTAATTCTTCTTTAATCTCTGCAGTATTGATCTGATTGTCATTTTTATCAGTTCTACTTTCTTCTTTTATTCCCCTCTCCCTTTCCATTCATCACATCCTTCAGCACATTCATTCTGTGTTTACTGTTGTTTCTGAATGATTGTTTTTGGGGCTTTGGGTGGCAAGAGAAGTTAGAGGATCTCTTGTTTCTCAGCTCTCATTCCTGAGAGATAATATCATAATTATAATCATAATTATAATCAAAAATAATCATAATTGCCAGAATCTTCAGGTTCTGGCAATGAGAGGCACAGAGGTGCCCATTTTTATGCTGTAATTTTCTAAGTCACAGCCAACTTGGCTTCAAGGTTGCTTTAAACTGTGCCCTTACCAAATTCCTGTTTCTAAAGCTGGACACTGGCAGAAGGCAAAGACATTCAGATGTACATTCCTTGCTCTCATTGGCTCCTTCCCTTTGCCTTGAATACAGCCTTTTTTTGGCTAGGAAAAATCCACTGTAGTTTTACATTCCAGACAGCAGGGCTGTTTTTTCATCTCTTTGCTTTCTGTTTTCTGGAGCTGCATGAAATAGAGCAAGATGATCGAAACTGCAGTTTTAGTTACCCAGAACATGGATAGTTGTGCTTGGTTGTAAAATGACAGATGAGAGAGGGAGAGATGTGCAACAGCTTAAAGTAGCTTATAGATCATCTATAAGCAGGCAATTAACCTCAGTGTGGAGGTCTCAGTCTAGGTCTTTCCAAAACCGTAGCATGGGTTCTAGGTGATATTTAAGATCTCATGGAAGAAATCTGTGGTAGAGCAGATTTCATGCTGGAAAACTACAAATTGGTTGTTTGAAAACTAGAGAAGTACATAGAAATGGGTAAAGTAGCCAGCTGTGAGATTTAGCAGCAGATCTCTACTTAAAATGACTACCTACCGTCACATAAACCCATTTTAGACTATGTATGTAAGTACATATAGAAAGGACGCTATTTAGATGAAGCATGAAGTTTTTACTCAAGTCTTGATTTTACCCAAGTTCATGCATTTTTTTCATTCAATGTAAATCTCATCTAGATTGTTCCCTACTCTAACTGAAATCAACATTATTTATGTAATGAACTAGCCTGTTTCTTCTATGTAAAGAATCCTAGAATAAAATGACATTTGAATTCCTGGTGAAACATACTGAAAACATTTGAAAAATGATACTGTTTGTTTTGTCTTTTAAACCATTTTCCACACATATATAAGTCTTAAGAAGTGGCTTAATTGTTGTGTTACTTTGATAGTTTGATACATACTGTTTTTCTAAAAACTTCACTTTATTGTATTCATTTCTGACAGTTCATGCCCCTGTAGGTTCCAGAATAAAACAGCATTTTCATAAGCTGTCAGCAAAGGCAAATGTCTATGGGTTTGTTGTTGTTATCCTAAGCAGTATTTTCTGCACTTGAAGCACCTAAATTATGAAAGTTATCTACTGATCATAGAAGATTTGATTAAAGTGACAAAATATTGAAGCTACTTTGCACCACTGAGGATGTCTTGAAATTCCTCTCTTTTCAGTGAATTCTGCGGGGCTCCAGGAAAGTTCTGCCAGCTTGTTTACATATTCTTATACTTTGTTGAGGGAGAAAAATTAAGGATGTATCTATATATTCTTGATGGTTAAGCATAGAGATAATCAAATAACCATACTTTTCCTTCCTTTAGGTAGGAATATATGTAGGGGTGTTCTTTTTAAAGCATCATGTCCATACAAATGCTTTGCTTTTATTTTCCTGCTTTATCACAGTATCATAGTCTCGTGTGGGTTGGAAGGGATCTTAGAGATCATTGAGTCCGACCCCCAGGATTCAAGCCTCCTGTGTAGCAGAGCAGCACTTCTACCGCTTGTGCCACAGGGGGGATTTGAACCTGGGCCTCTGGTGTTGCAAAGTTGCATTCCTACACTGTGCCACAGAGGCTTTGCTCTTCTGTTAAAAATAACTAATATTAGGGTGGTGTTTTGTTTGATTTAGAAATAGACTTGAAATCAAATTGTACTGTGTACATGTGTACTGGATTTTAGTCTGTTTCCCTTTGTATCTGTATTCAGGTCTGACTTATGATTCTGATGAGGAAATACTACCCTTTTAGGAAGATTAATTCCAGTTCAGTAAAATAAGAGAGAAAAGGAAACTGTGTCTTTCATATTCCAATGGGATATGTCCAGGATTTAGCTATTTTAATTCTTACTATTTATATTCTGAGATACTTTCTGCTATAATTTTTACAGATGTTTGCTGGTTTAGCATTCCAGAAGGCTTGTTGTTATTCCCATTTTACAGATAGGTTTGCAAATAGAAAGACAGGCCAGGGAAGGTAAAGAAATTATTCGTTCTAGCACTGACAAGTATAATCAAGAGGTCTGGCAGGCTCTCTTCTCCCTGAGTTTAGGCCCTCTTTGTAAATGGTGCTGCAAAAGTAGAATGTTGGGAGTGGAATTGGGAGGAGTGGTCCTTGAGAGCAGCTCGGCTGAGAAGGACCTGGGGGTCCTGATGGACAAAAGACTCAACATGAGCCAGCAGTGCGCTCTGGCAGCCCAGAAAGCAAATGGGATCCCGGGCTCCATCAGGAGAGGGGTGGTCAGCAGGGATAGGGAGGTAATTGTCCCTCTCTACTCTGCTCTTGTGAGGCCCCATCTGGAGTACTGTGTCCAGGTGTGGAGCTCTCAGAACAAAAAAGACATGGAGATTTTGGAAAGGGTCCAGAGGAGGGCCATGAAAATGATCAGGGGGCTGGAGCACCTCCCCCATGAGGAAAGGCTGAAGGAATTGGGCTTGTTCAGCCTAGAGAAGAGAAGGTTGCGGGGTGACCTCATTGCAGCCTTTCAATACCTGAAGGGAACTTACTCCCAGGAGGGGAGTAAACTCTTCGAAAGGGCTGACAATAGCAGGACTAGGAGAAATGGTTTTAAGTTAAAAGAGGGAAGATTTAGGTTGAATGTTAGGGGGAAGTTCTTCACTACAAGAGTGGTTAGGCCCTGGAACAGGCTGCCCAGGGTGGTTGTGGGTGCCCTGTCCTTGGAGGTGTTCAAGACCAGGTTGGATGGGGCCCTGGGCAACCTGATCTAGTAAAGGTGTATGTTTGGTGGCCCTGCCAGGCAGGGGGGTTGGAACTACATGATCCTTGAGGTCCCTTCCAACCCGGGTCATTCTGTGATTCTGTGTGTGATTCTGTGATTCTCTGAATGTGACCACCGTGTACTCACAAAAAAAAAAAAAAAAAAAAACACCAAAAAAAAACCATCCAAAACAATTCACAGGTTGACTGCTTTGTGATTTTCTAAACAGCTCTTATAAAACATGTGGAAAGCAAAGAAACAGATTGGAAAGGCATCATCGTGTAGAGAAAGAACACAACTCTTCCCTCTTTTTTCTTTCACCAAAGTGGTGAATGTTCTTACATACTAAGAATGGTACTTGAGATAGTTGTTCCTAAGAAACTAATAGTGCTGTCCAAAAAACTGAACAAGATGCTCCTGATGGTTGTAATCTGAATTAAGTAGCTGTAAATTTTCTGTGATGAAGATAGAGTCATTTTAACCTGTGCTCTAAAAATGGAAAAAGGAGAGAAAAAGTTCTCTACCTCTTAACTTTCTGTCAAAAGTCTGCTTAGTAAAGAATAAACATAGCAAAGGTATTTACTTTATCTCAATACATGTTGCAGTTTCAAGTAAATGCTGTGATGTGGCAAAATACAGGCAGCCTGGTTTGTGATTGAAGATTTGATTACTGTTAATCAACTAGACTATCCAATTTTGAACAAGAAAATAGTAGCCAGAATCTTTTCAGTAAAACCTATATAGGAACAGAGACTTCATTGTTTGGGATGCAAGCATTTGTCTGGTCCGGGTGAGACATGTGCCTGGTTTGCAGCAAAGGAGGAAGGAGTGAATGTCTTGGCTTCCAGGCATTTGTGGACATGGGCATACGTTGTTCATTGGTGGTGATACTCAGCGTGAGCATCAGAAGATGATTCTTTTGCTAGTTTCTAATACAGCATAATTCATTGATACTGAGGCTGCTGTGCTAGACTGTAACATGAAGTGACAGCCATAGCAGTACAGTTCGCAATTTTGAGAAGTGATAATAATTCTTGTTTATTCTGTAAACCTGATAGTTTGAATTTGTCAGACTTGGCCTCATGTGTTACGTAAGAGAATAAGATACAGTGTTTTTGTGCTATTCCCCTATAGCAGCTTTATTTCCAGAACTAAATTCCTGATTCTGTTCTTCAGTGTTGCACAGATTAGTGCTCTCAGAGTTCTGTGTGTTGATTAGTGGCAGGATTTGGTTGTATCAGGAAAAATGTTCTATACTGTTAATGATGACAGATACGATTAAATTATTTCTCTGCTATTTTCTTTTATGTTCACACATTTTGCCCAGTAATATTGATGGGCTTTAGAAGCATGAACACACACTGGGAGGGAAGCAAGCCCCTGAACGTTGTATTTTGCTCTTTGTGGAGCTGACAATATAATTTTATGTCTAAATGTAGGGAAAGCTGCTGACAATTTTTATACATTAAATTATAACTGAGAACTAATTCAAGGATCAAAGATGCTCTTTGGGAGAGATCACTTTAGTGGTAGAAAAAAATGATTACTTTTTTTCCCAGTCTCATATATTTGTACTGTACGTCTTGGAAATACCATTCCCTACAGTTTCTGAATCTTGATGTTTAATTTAACACAAAGGTCTTTGAGCAGTACAATGGGAGGGGGGCTTCTGTTGGTAAAACCTCATAGAAAGAAATTGAAACGTACATGTTTTTTCTCATTTATCAAAGAAGTGCAAAAATCTAAACTGACATTTTATATCAAATGAATTATGAACTGTGTACTTTGTACCTAAGGGAACAACAACTAAATTAGACTTCTGTTAAAGAGAAGGAGAGAGGAAAAAATAGGCTTTTAATAAAATATGCAGTCATTTTTGGTATTTTGTCTGAACCTGACAAATTCTGTGCTTTGCAAGAGAAAACTAGAATGTAGGCAACTTCAAAGGCTATATGCCTTGAATGCCTCATAGTGAATTGAGAATCAGGTTAAGACAACATGCAGGTCAGAATTTCTATTTAATAAGTATTGTTGGTTTGATATGTTTGTTTTCAGCCTTGTCTGATTCAAGTGAACCGACAAAGATAAAATGCTTTCTAATAGCTTGAGGACCAAAGCAAAAAGTAAATGACTTTTTTATTATCTTCCATTTGTGAGAATATGTTTGCTACCAAAAGAGATTTACAGGGTGCCAAATTTTAGAAGATGATTGAAATGTGAAAGGTAATTTTTTAAGTAGTAATGTCTGAAGTATATTAAGGGCATGACTTAAGAGACAATATCTTCAGGTGAACAACTTTTCCTTTCGCCTAAGAAAGGACTTAGAGTTCGTATAGGTTATGAGATTTTGTACACTCACCATTTCTGAATTTCCTTCATGAATTTCAGTTGGAATATATTTATTTCGGTTCATTGACATAAGAAGACACTTTGATATTGTTCTGATAAGCACCTACACCTTAGGGAAAACTGGAAATGAGAAGCTAAAATTCTATGGTTTCTTTGACAGCATATTCCCTAGTGTGGTGCTTTTTCATATATGAACAAAATATCCAAGCTTTTCTCATATGGCATATACATATATTTCATAAAGATATATTTCAGAAGATTAAGAAAGTTATAATGTATGAAAGCTTTCAGAAACTCTGCAAACTTCTTTCAGAAAACAAAAGTGTATGAACAGTGTGAGAATACCATACTACAAACATAAAATAAAACTTAAAGCACAAGACCAGCTACATTTATAGCTTTAGTACTTTTTTGTGTCAGTACAACCAAAAGGCTTGAAACAAAACCAAAACTGTAATGTGTTATATTAGTGATGGAACAACTTCAACTGAGATATCCGAATATACTCATACCCAAGGAAGCAGTATCTTTGTTTTTAGATAACCTAAGTAAAGTTGACGCTTCCAATAGTGATGAAAAAAACATCCAACCCTTTAAGTGATTTTACGGTGAAGAATGGTTTATTACTGGTATAAACAATGGCGTTATAGGTACTCTGAAGGAAAAGTAAATGCATTGTTTTTTCTCATTTGCAACTAGATTTTATTTTTATTATTCAACAATACTTTAAAAAAAATTCTGTTTACTAATCGTAGTACTGTACAGTATTGATTCAAAATAACATTTGGATAAACATGTAAATGCCACTGGAAAAATGGCAGTGGAAATACCTGTTTTTTGTATCAGAAAGGGAAGGAGAAGAGGTGACAGCTTGGATGGGTGCAGCATTTTGAGACAGCCACAACAGAAATCTGGTTCCCTCCAGGCATTCTGTAGATTCAGTTTGCTTTGCTATGCAAGGAAATGAGAGGGATGAGGACAATAGGAACTACGGCTGTTGGACCAAATAAACAGTTCCTTTGTTCTCAACAGTAGCCTCTGAATTTCCTTACAAAAAGGTGTTGTAGCTTTCTTTGTTTATGGTTACACATATCGCATAAAAGAAATTGATTAGGAGCTGTGAAAAAAGTCCAGCTTTGTATTGCCTGGATAGTTATCCAGGAACTTTGTTGAAACTTCTTTTCCTACTCTTTCTTAAATGAAGAAAGATTTGTGGGGAAAAATGTCAATTGCAGTTTCAGTTGTTTCATGTCCAAAAGGTAGCCCAGTGACCTGGATCTCACTGATACACAGGATGTTCAAGATATAATAAAACTCTGCTACCCACTGTGCATAGTGGCTCCCTGAAACCAGCTAATCAGTCATCTTGTCAGATCCATTTTCTATTTATGGACGCTCGCAAGCTGGGATTCCATCATAAATGGCAGTATCATCATATGCATTGCACAGAAATTTATGGATTAAAAATAAATCTTATTGAGGATCCAATTTATTTGCAAACCTGTATTGTTCTCCCGTCTGTACACTTAAGAATATATAAACTCATGCTTTGTTGAAGTACACACCAATGGCAGGGCAGGTAATTCTGTGAGTGATAGTCCAAGGGCCCATTCAAACTGCAGCGCACTGCCAGCATTTGAACCAGAATTCTTATTTGATTCAGACATTTGTATCTTTTCCATTATCTCGCTTTCTTTTTCAGTTAGATAAACATGCTTTCTTAGTTTCTCTTGATATATTCAGTGGAGATAGGGCAACAATCATTTGCAAAAAACACATCCACTTGCCTTTGTAAAGTGCTGCTTTCTGGTTTTGAATATCCTATGTCATCCTTTTGCTTTCAGTCATAGAATAGAATATCAGAAATTGATTTTCAGCAGGCCTCAACTGAACATTTCAGAGATGTTTATGCTCTTTTCAATTGTTCCTTCTTCATCTCCTCTGATGTTAGAGACCCTCATTGAATTATTAGGCTGAAAAGGTGTTAATTATGAAATCATGCTCATTTTTCCGTGTTGCATTAAAGTGTTTCTTTAATCCAATAGGGATTTTCTGGTTTAAAATCTTTCTACATCATCTTGATCCTATATTGTCTTTTTACCCGGGGCACCGATTCTCCATCTTTGTAAATTTTTTGATGATGGAGATTACTATCTGTATCTGTTACCTTGCTGTCTTCTACTTTTTAGGCCACATAGGTTTAGACTTTCTTCCCTGGAACTTTTTCGAGCGGCAATGACCTCATTAGCTTTTTTGCTCTTTGAGGACTCGCATATTTCCAGAGCTATCAAACTTTCTTAGGAAGGTTGTTCCAGACCCTACCACCTCGTTTATCTGCATCCCATCTCCTTGCAATCAGCCATGCTGGCAATACAGAACTAAAAGCTTAGTTCTTTCATCTGTTGTCTCAGAGCTCATCTGGTGCTCCTTGCCATCACAGAATATGACTATTCTGTTTTCCTGTCATCTCTACCATAAGGTTTTGAAGCCTTCCAGGACTTTCTCAAGTGGACTATTCATTTCCTGTGTGTTTCTTTGGTGTAAGTAGCTAACTCACATCCTTTTCACCACACGAGAGCAGGAGTAGCTCCCATACTCAAAGTGATATTTTAGCTACTGTTTTTCTAGCTTCCACCATCTTCTAGAAGGGTTGTCCCTTACTGTTTGGCTGCTGAAACCTCAGAATTATATTTGTTCCAGGAATGTGAATTTTTATGTCACAGTGTATGCTCCTCTTCTGGCTCCTGTGTCAAATTAGAGGGATAAACATCAGTGCTATCTATTGGGAATAATTACATTCCTCTGTCATTTTTCAGTTCAGTATAAAAAATTATTAAGTCATAATCAGACGTGAGCATCAAAGGTCAGGTTCCTTGATTAGTGCCTTCCATCTGATTCATATGCTAAGTTTTTATCCCTGATTCCTGAAATGCTCTTCAAATGGCTATTTATGGAAAGGATGAAATCTTCCTGAATAATTACCTATGGTTATTGCTCTGATGGGGACATAATTTTAGCAATAGAAATTGTAGCTACCTAAGAATTGATTCATTTCAAATATGGTAAAAAGTACAAAAAGCTTGCCTGCAGGTCTTTGAAGTTATACCATCAACATTAAGTAGAAAACTTCAGTTGAGTTCTCCTTGCCAGCACTCTGTGAAGCTATCATCAGAGACAAGAGGTGTCAGTGTTTCCATCAACGTGAAAGATACTGCAGCTGCCTTTGGCCAGAGCTCTCTGCTTTCCGATATGAGTTGTAAGAGAAGCTGCAAGATTCTGAAGATGATGTCAAAAGCTCTCACTTGCTTCCTCTCCAAAAGGAAGAATAATTGAAAAAAAGAAATCCTGAAATTCAGTTCTGAAGCTGCTTCTTGTAGATGGGAGTCACATTGGCAAGCCTCCAGTCTTCTGGGACATTACCAACCAACAAGAAATACTGATAGATGATGGAAAGCAGCTCAGCTATCACATCCGCCACTTCCTTCAGCACTCTCAGATGAATCTCATCTGACCCCTGGACTTGTGTCAGGTCCAGTTGCAGTAGTAAGTCTCTGTTTATTTCCTCCTGAATCATGGGGGTTTAGTCTGCTCCCCAGCTGAGACTACCAGGTCAGAGAGTGGAGTACCCTGAGGTATAACTGGTCTGATCTTTAAAGACAGACATAAAAAAGGCATTCAGAACCTCTGCCTTTTCCTTATCTTCCGTGATCACATTCCCAGCCTCATCCAGTAAAGAATGGAGATTCTCCTTAGTACTCCTCTTACTGTTGATGTAGATAAGCAGGTATTGCAAGTGAAGGAAATTTTGCAGTTAAAGCTCACATGATTAATGCAGATCAAGAGAAATTTAAAATGTTTGAACCTACTATTTTTATTTTTCTGAATGTTATTATACCTAGTAAGTAATATTAATGCTGAAAGCTAGAAAATCTACAAAGCAACTCCTTTTGAACTGAAATCACTACTATAGGAGACCAGTAAGGTAGGATAGATTATGAAGAAGGATCAAGATGTTTCTATACCCTGTTTCTGTTATACTTCAGAAAATAAAATTTCAGGAATATTAGGTGTGAACAGATTTTGATTTACTGGCAGCATGAGAATTAAGCCATAGCTTTATGTCTCTTTAGTTGCTTTTTCACAAAACAAAGCTTTCCTTACTTTCTGAGCCCCAGAGTGGGACAAGCATGAAGGTCACCACAGGTCTTCCATGTTGTATATTCCAAAATACATTGATGTGTTAAATGGAGTTGTGAAACAAAGTTAAAATAGAGCTATGTTGTCCCTGGAAGATTTATTACTAGAGAGAATAGTGTCTGAAACTGAATACATATGTCAGTGAAATTATAAGATTAAAAAAAAAGTATCCAAGAATACTCTTAATCTTGATTGGGTGTAAAACTGTGCAATGGAGGATGTGCATTAAATGAAAAATCAAAACTAGTTTGTGCTCTGAGTAGAAAAGTTGACTGGGAAAAGAGGGTTAAAAGACAAACCGATGTAGATATGAAATAGGGAAAAAAAAAAATCAATCTTGCCAACAGATAAAGGTTTATAACTAGCATGCCTTTCTGGTGATGATACAGGGCCCAACATCATGGCTTGTTAAATGAAACAAAAACACATGCCCATGATCCGAATTATGGTGAACACAATGTCTGGAATTATTTGGACTGCACAAACAAGTACATAGCAGGCATATCTGGGAAAATCAGGAGAAACAAATGTCAACTTGCAGAACAGATTGCCATAAAAAGTGTTGTAATGAGATGATCTCAGTATGGGCACCTAAAATAGAAAACGAATCAGGAGTATCTAACAACCAATGCAATGAGATATAGAAATGGGGTTTCTGAATTGAACCTGGAAAAGAGTGAGTAGCCATGACTGAGCAAGACATTCATCTAAGGGCAGTCTGACTGCAACTGTTCCTTTCTTTTATGGTACAAACTGCTGAGACTTTACTTTAATTCCTCTGAAGTTAATCTGCAGTTATCATTTGTATACGTGTGTGTGAAAGGCATTTAGATGTGCTGAGTATTTCTTACAAATAGATGTATGGAATTGTAGAGTTACAGTTGCATCTTCCAAACAGATATATCTACCTATCTGAAGATATTATGGATATCCACTATTTGCATCATAACTCTTAAAGCTGGTGTCACTTCAGCAAAGTTGCAGTGAGTTTACACCAAGTTGACAGGTTTCTTCATCTCATTAAAGAATAACTGAACAGGCATTTTTTGTATTAGATAGTTTATTGTCCAAGTATTTCACTTCTACTAGTCCTTCCTAAAGTCTGCTTTCAAATAATTTAAATTTCAAGTATACTTTGATAAGCATTTTGAATATTTCTCAGAAAATTAGGCAATTGTTTAATACAATGCTTGTTGCCCTCACGTAACCTCAGACCTCACATTGGGTCTGTTTAGCCTTGAAAAAAGAAGGCTGAGAGGGGACTTGATCCAGGTTTATAAGTACCTGAGGTGTGGGAGCCATAGTGGTGAGGCTGGTCTCTTTTCAGTAGTGCGTGGGGATAGGACTAGGGGTAATGGGATGAAAGTACAGCATAGGAAATTCCGCACGAATGTGCGGAAGAACTTCTTTACAGTGAGGGTGACGGAGCACTGGAACAGGCTGCCCAGGGAGGTGGTGGAGTCTCCTTCTCTGGAGATATTTAAGACCCGCCTGGATGCCTACCTGTGTGACATGGTGTAGGGAGCCTGCTTTGGCAGGGGGATTGGACTCGATGATCTCTAGAGGTCCTTTCCAACCCTTACAATTCTGTGATTCTGTAAATAATTACTTATGAAGCCACCAACTACTTCATGTGCTATTCAAGATGAAGAAACTGAAGCAAAAAGTTAAAATACTTTTCAAACCTCACTTCTCATATTAGCAGTGGGTAAGGATCTGATCTTTCTTGACTCATCTGTGTGTACTTAAGTGTCTAGAATGCAATATATTATTGTCAGATTGTAGCATTCCAGTTTTTATTTTTATTATGTTATTTGTGAAGTTATTAATTAATTCTGATTACAATTGATATCTGATTATTTTATTCCATCTTTGTAATTTCTTCATAGACAAAGTGTGACTTTCTGCCCTGCTAAGTGAGGATTTACTGGGCGAGATGTTGATTCAGTAGGTTGCAAGCAGAGTGGTTGCCTCCTGAGGGCAATATTAAAGCTTGAGGGGAGCTTTTTGAGCAACATGGCATCTTAAAGGCAATATATCAAGCTGATACATACATGGATCTTCTGTTAAGAAATTTTCAGTAGAGTTATTGCTGGTTGCCTGTTAAGAAATTTTCAGTAGAGTTATTGCTGGTTGCCACCTATTACTTGGGTAGTAAGAAGTCTCTTGGGATTATGAATTGAGCAAAAAGCGTTAAGCTGAGGGAAATGTTACACTGAAGACCTTGATGATGAGGAGTGAGTGAATGTTCTGCATGCAATTTAGAATTACCAGTTTTGGGTGTAAGTGCTCTGTAGTTTTAGTGATCAAAATATAATCATTTTTACAGAGCACCTTTTTTTCCATTGTTCCTCAGCGCAGGGTCCAAAATTGTACAGTCCTACCCAGTTCTTTTTGGAAGAACATAGTAAGTACATTCTGCAAGCTACGGGAATATATCTGCAGAATATATGTGTTGGTTTGAAAGTCATGAGGTAGGATTGTTCTACAGGTTAGTTGACTTTCAGAGAAGAGATTTGTCCAAATTTTCTACTCTTTTCTATGTTGGGCTTTTGTTGGTAGAAGAGATTTGAACATTTAGCTGAGATTACCTACGCCATTAAAATAACATCTGCACTGTGAGTTGTTATTGACATTTAGACAACTACATCTTTGTTTTTTGATGAGCATTCCTGTATCACAATAATAACCACCACTATACATACATAAAGATTAATCAGAGCTTTTACTTTGTGGATCTCAGCGAGCTTTACAAAGAAGGATAAGTATTATTATCTCTATTTAACAGATTGAGAAAAAAGGGACAAAGGTGAAGTGATATGTCCCAACAGAGCTGGAAATTTAACACTTTTGCCTCCTCAGTGAATTGCTCACACTGCCTCCACAGTAACAATGTGAATGTTTCCTGGTGAAATTATAACTTAGATAATTTGATTCATTGTTAGATGTAGCTTTTCTGCTACGTAGGGAACTATTGTGTGCATTTAAACTATTGGTGTTTTTTAACCTGCAGACAGGTCAGTTTTTAATGAGACATCCTGCTTTGACTGGACATTGAATCTTCGTTTTAGTGTCAGCTAATGAAAGCACTTCATTATCCTCTAATATAAGTATTTATAATAATCGTGCTGTCTTTCTTGTTCTGGATGAGCTTGCCTGTTAACAAATTCATGAAACAATCTATGACAGGAAAAATCTTGTATTTTTTACAACAGAGAGGTGTGAAGATGGCTCTGAAATTGTGAAACACCTGATGCTACTCATCTCCCATCTTATCCATGTCTTCCATGTTAGACGATGTTATATTTTGAAAGCCTCGCTATATTTTATATCCATAAATTTAATAATCCTGTATTGCCCAACTCGAGCCCAACAGTGTTTATTTTGCTGCATGTTAAGTGAGATAAATATATGTTCTCCATTTTATTCTGAGAATGTAATTAATTCTCACACAAGCGTTTTGTTTGCAAATGTTTGATTTTGAAGACTCACCTTTTAAGTCAGCTGTTTTTTTCCCTCTGAGTTGAGGTGCTCTCAGGCTCTTGATTGGCCCTGAAGATGATGGCAAGGGATTTGCAGGCCAGGGGTTACATGGTTCTCAGATATCTCCTGGATTTGGAAGCGGGGAAGATTTCAGATTTCCTTGGGATTAACCTGAACCTCATTGTCTAGGACTAGATAAAAGCAGCAGAAAGAAGGGTACAAAGGCAACCAGGCTGGCTAAACTCCTAAATCTTTATGCTGCCTTTTTCAAAGTAACAGAGAGAAGGGGAAGGGAGTTAGGGAAAATGGAGATCTTTGTCCACTTTAGGGCTATGTGCCAATTCTCTGTAACAGAATACCTGGAAACTCTGGTAGAGAGCTTTTGTTTAAAAAAGAAAAAAAAAGAAATAAATAAAAGAAAATTCTTTTTAGTACAAAGATGGTCCAGGGGCTGGAGAATCTCTCCTAAAAAGATAAGCTGAAGGAACTGGGCTTGTTCAGTCTGGAAAAAAGAAGGCTGCAGGAAGAGCTCATTGCAGTTTATAAAGATGAGGGAAATCAACTTCTTACATGGGTAGATAGTGATAGGACATGGAAGAATGGTTTTAAACTAAAGGATGGTAGACCTAAATTAGATGTCAGGGAGAAGCTTTTACTGAGAGCGGTGAGGTGCTGGAACAGGTTTCAAAAAGAGGTTGTGGATGCTCTCTCTCTGGAGGTGATAAAGGACAGGTTGAATGAGGCCCTGGGCAATCTGATCTAGTACTTGATCTAGTGCCTGGAAACTCTGCCGGTGGCGGGGGGGTTGGGACCTTGAGGTCTTTTCCAATCCAAGCCATTCTGCGATTCCTCCAGTGGTCCCTGAACATAAGGGAAAGGGATTGAGTCTCCAGATTGCTCTAATCTGTGTCTTGTGCACTTCTATAAAAATTGGAACTGGATTTGAAGAATTTTGAATTTCCCCAATCATAGGCATGAATAATCAGCGTGAAACACGTCACACATATCTTTGTATGCCTTTGTCAGTATAAACAAAAAATGCGATCTATGACTGGTGGGTTTTTTTTCAGAGTAGATGCCATCCTTTCATTTGTTCCAGGGAGTGTTGAATTTGGACAGTGTTTCACAAAGTCTGTTACTTCCGCTTTTAGTAACCACCTCATAAATGAAGATCATAAAACTTACTGTAAAACACTGTTCATTATCTTACAACTTATGCCTTGAGGTTTATAACTGCACCCCGAGTTACAGATCGGTGAGACTGCTTTTTCAATAGAGAGAAAGAAGGAAATAACAATAGCAAAAATACTTGTTGGAAGGACCAAACAAAGAAGCAGATAGTAACTACTGGACTATGAAAAGCGAAACTATTATACAAGAGATTAAATGACAAAGGCAATAACTTTCTTGTGTTTTAATTTTCTGGAAAAGAGCTACAGACGTGCATTGTATACAAGAGTTCCAGATGTGTTTATGTACTGAAAGTTTCTCCAACAGATTGTTTTCTTTTTGAAGAAAAACAGACAAAGCCATAAACTCCAAGTTGGCATAGTTCTTTTTACTGTATACAGTGAAAGTTGCAGCAGTTAAAGGTCATTTGTGACATCATTAGTGACAGATTTTGATCTGCTGTTCCTGGTATTCATAAAAGCTAATTTCCTTAACAAAACGGTGAGCTAGAAACTGAGACTTCAGTGAATCTATTTTGATTTCTACCTGAACACCTTTAGTTTCTGTTAGAATTTAATTTGCTTTCTTTTTAAATTATTCTAAATTTAAGGGTGAGAAGGTATCAGTGATGAAAGATCTGATTGATATTAGTCTTGTTCAGTAACATTTCTTTGAGAATATCTCTAACTTCCAGGGGTGGCAGAACTGGGCACGAGAAGCAGATAATATATGGACAGGTGGTAGAGAATATGTTGGCTCTGAATTCTTTTGGGTGTTTGGAGGTTTGCTTTTAGCAAAATGATATTAAGTGTTTTGGAAAAAAGAAAATAAGAGAAGTATCTTAGTCCAGTAGTGAAAATGTTAAACTAAATGGACCGTGTTAACATTGTCGTTGATCCTAAGGAACAGTTTTTCCAGTATATGGAGCATTTTGTTTCTACCCGACATATGTTGTCCATGGTTTTCTCTGCTCTAATTCATCCATGCTTTTCGACAGCTCCAGATGGTGTGATGCCTCCGAGGCTTTCATCTGCCACTCCAACCAGTCTTCAGGTTGTCTGGTCTACACCAGTTCGCAACAACGCCCCAGGCGCACCCAGCTACCGACTCCAGATGCGGCAGAGGCATTCTGCTGGTGACATTCTAGAGTACGCAGAGCATTGCAAGGCCACCGTCAACTGTTGAGCTAGAAAAGTCCTCTTATTTTAACTACAGCTCACCATTAGGGTGGCTGGTTTTGTTTCCAAGACATGTAGTGTTTTAGTCATTCCTTTCAGTGCTCGGATGTTTAAAGCTGTAGCTCATGCTACATTTCTTTGCAGGTTGCTTTCCAGCCCGACTGCTTCCCTACAACACAGCATCAGAGATCTTCAGCCATACACTGAGTATGAGGTGAGAGTGATTGCCTCCAATGGTTATGGCCATGCTTATAGCAACTGGACTTCAATGACTACAGCAGAGGACAGTAAGCAGTCCACTCTTATTTAACTCAATTTAGCACAAAATATAAATAACAGATCAGCTGCCGTTGTACACATTTGGATATCTAGCCTTCTCAGAAACAGAAGTAATGTATTTCCTTCCTGAATATGCATTTACAATAATAACTCCTAAGGGCTCAATATCTGTTTTCTTAGATTCTCATAAAATATGAATATTTTAATATATATCTGGGGAAATAGTGTTTTTTATATAACATCTCTCCATGCATTTGTGTTCACATATGGCTAATTTAAGTTATTCTTATAAATACTGCTCATTAATTGGCATTCCTTTATGTTCGAGGACTTGATTCTAAGTAGGTGAATCCGACAGTAATGCCTCCTGTTTATTTCCATGAAAGCTAAAGAACAGCCCTCATATATGTTCCAGAAGGACTGTATAGGAATGAATGTTGCATGTAGGCCTCTTGCCCCATATCTAACTCCCAGAAACAGAATTTTAAAATTCTACACCTACTACTTTGTACAAAAATATTTTTTACAGATATTAACAAGTGATGCCTTTTAAATGTACTTCCATACTCCTCCTACTTACAGCAAGAAACAGCTCTATGCAAACTATTTGACTGGAGTCAAATAATCTTTGCAATATAAATTAAATAGTCATAGGAGACTGGTTGATTTCAGGCAGTGAATGCAGACAAGTTTATTATGATATTCATTTATGATAAAAGAACAAGTAGAATACAAGAAATGAATCTCAACAAAATTTTGAAAGGGTAGATAATGCATCTTCAATAAGTAAAGAAGTTCACAGGTTACTTTTATTAGCTAATTACCTACAGGTGATATATTCAAATAAATATTTATATAGCCTGACTAGCTCCAAATATTTACATTTTTTTTTCAGATAGATTTCTTTGGTGAATTATTTGTTCAGCTTCAAAGAAAGTTGTTATTAATTTGTGAAAACACTTCCTTTCAAGTTGTTTTCTCAAAATATGTAGCTATCCAGTGAGAGAAAGGACTAAAACTGAGTTGTGTTACAAGTGCTGAATGTTTACTGGAACAATGGTGCATGAGCATCAGGTTAAATTTACAGTCCCAAATAGAGATGTCATACCAGTGTAAAACAGAACAACACCCTAAGGCACTTCGGTGTGCAGGCAGTAAAGATAAAATAGCAATGAAGACAGTAAGTTAAGATTTTAATGTTTCCTGTTTCAGATTTCCCAATCTGTTTCCTGTTCAAAATGTCTTGCTTTCTCATTCAGCAAGATATAAAAGGAAAAATCTCTTTATGGTATACTTAATTTCATTAGGTATTTTCATATAATTTCATCCATTACAGATTTGAAAAAAAACAATTTTTGGAGGAAAAAAAATTACCAAAAAGTTGGCTATTAGATACTATAGTACAGAGAAAGATGAAATTAGTATTTCAGTTTCTTTTTTAAAAAAGGCAGATTTTGTGTATGTATTTACAGTTAATTCCAGATTTGTTATGTAATATTGCTCAGAGACTGTATCAAATGCAAAATCCAGCCCACAATCCCACTGAAAAGGCACTTTTGAAATGCTGATGGCTCTTTACTAAATCAAGGAACTATTGAACAAACTACATGGCATGAGTCTGTGAACCATAGAACTATGGAAAGTGATGGGACTGGCAATGACAAACTCAGTTTCAAATCCGTAGATCACAATTTTGAATTAACAATGATCATTGGGAATTAAAAGTTTTGTTCAGCTGTCATGCATTTTAGATGTTCTCGACACAGATATGACAACAGTCTTATCCCATTAACTTCAACTTACATTCTCTGATATCAGTAAATACTAAGTCTGCTCTGAAAGTAATGACTTCTATTTTATTGTGTTGGCCCACGACATCAGCTGTGGGGGTTGGTAGTATGGCAGTAGAGGTTAAACCTTCCTGCGATTATTCTGTTACATTTTGTTGCCTTGTGACAGATAGGAGCAGAGGAGCAGTATGACAAAATGATGTCTGACATAGAAGGGCATATGAAAAAGGTGCATCACTGAATTTCTCCATGGAACCTCTGACATTCATTGATGCTTGATGAACTCTGATGGAAACCAAACATTATATGTGAGCACAGTGAGGCAGTAGTGGTGTATTACAGTAGTGGTGACACCAGGTCAGCTCTGCTGGTGAAGATTTTTACAAGCATGGTGTGCAGGCTCTTGTTAACTGGCAAATTAAAAAAACAAAAACAAAAAACAAAAAAACAAACAAACAACAACAAAAAAAAGCATAGCTAATGATGGTATGATATTGAGGTATTGACTAAGCTGAAAAATAGTGTTTTGTCACTGAGAAGTTGCTCTATCAAATAGTGTTATTGCACTCTTTTTATTTGTTGTAGTTTTCATCAAAATAAATAGGAGTCATTATTTTTGGAGCAGCCTACTTATATATTTACAAGTTAGCTGCTTTGTAGAGCTTGGATGGCATTTGTTCAGCAGGGTGAAACACTATGCCCTGCAAAACTCAAATGCAGTGATGCCTGAGGTTTGTATGGAAGGCAGTAGATATTTCCAAAGCAAATTTAAGAATAAGAAAAAAAAAAATATATAAAATGTGTCTACCGCTGTTTACACCATCAATGTATTTTAAGATCAACAGTCCACTTGCTTCTTTTGCTATGGTACTGTATTCTGTACTGTACCTTAAAAAGACCTTTTGTAGCTCTATTATAAACTGTGCCTCCAAGGGGAAAAATATTTTTCTTAAAATGCCATATTCCATTTGTACTTATACTGCTGCAGAATACATGCTGATATATAGACTACAGTCTCTAGTATCCAGCAACCATTGTAACTAACAAAAAACTTTAATCGGTGACAAAGGACTCTGGTAATGGTGTCATTTCAGAGGGCTACCCTCTGTGAAAGGATGTCCAACTCAATTGCTTAAGACCGAATGATTTTCATTGAGTATAAGCAGTATTTCTGTCAGGACTTCAATATTTTTCTTATAAAACTGCCTATACTGACAGCTTGTTGCAAAACTACACTTAATTCCTTGGCATGCTAACCAATAGACTTTGACTTTTTGAAGTAACATTTGACATTAGAAATTTCCTGGATCTCTTGTTCTGGTGAGATGCACATGTGTGCTCTGTTCTTATTGAATTCTGTGCATTGATTGTGCCACTTTTTTTCCCACCAAAGATATCTGTAGGAATAAAATATATGCATATATGTGTGTTAAAGTGCATACTCACCTCGGGGCAGTAAATGTAAATCATCACATTCACTTTTAAAAGTAGCATAACTATATTACTTCAATCTGATAATTTCACAGTATATAGTGAATTTCATATTATACTTTATTTAAGAAAAATATTTAGTAATCTAGGAGGATGTTGGGAATGATTAAAGAAAGACTAGAAAATGCTGCCATAGAAATCTGTTGTTTCTGTCATGTGAAAACAAAGAAATTTGGAAGAAAATAAACCCCCTTGCATTCTAGCTTGTCCTCGGATATCAGAGGGGTTTGGGGCAGCTTAGCATTCTATGTGATGCCCCATTCTTTACTATGAATCAGTTGTGTTCATTATATTGAACAATTTATTCATAAATAACACTCTGCCCTATTCCTCTTCTTGTGTTCAAATGGGCTCTCGTGACCACCAGTAAGGAATTTGGCTGTGCTCACTGACAGCTCTCCTGAAAACAAGAGTCTATTAATTCCAATAGTATTGTCAAGTCCCCATCCTTGCATGGTGATCACAGATTTTGGTCACAGTTCCTCCACCTCTCTCTATACTCCACATTGTTTAGAGTCAGCATGCCAAACTCCCCTGGTGTTTTCCAACACCTAAGATTGCAGGTTGTGTTGTTTAGGGAACCACTGTGAAGTAGATTATCCAGTGCATTCCACTCCACAGGCTTTATCTTCTTATGAGAGGTGGACTTTTCTGTACATCACATCCAGTAAATAATCTACAGTATCTGGTAATAAAACGTCTTAATGTAAAGATTAGTAGTTTGAGGTGTTTATAACAGAGGAAAAATGCTGTAAATAATTTCCATTTACATTTGCATGCTGTTAGTAACTGATTCCATGCATTTTTTAAACTCTAACCTGTCAATGCCAGATTAGAATAATGTATATATCTTATGAATTTTTTAAAACCTGCTAAACATGTTAATAAAAGATGCTTGTTCTGGTGATCTTGGTCATAGCATCAAACAATTTACTGTGAAATAGAAATAGCTGATGAAATTTCTGGATTAGATCTTTCAGTAACTTAAGAGTAAATTTATGGTAACTGCTTTGCAGTCAATATATTCACTACTGAATGGAGAGGTCAGCGTATACCATTGAACTAAGAGAGGGATTTCATGCATTGCATTCGGAAATAAAATGAAATTTTCTAGATATAAAAAGTAGATGTCAATTAGGTTTTCTCTTTTGCTTTGGTAAGTCTTTGAACTGTCTGGAAAGGAAACTGTAGAAGAATTGGTTATAGTTATCTGAACCTGGTCCTGTGGCACTTGCACCATTCTTGAAGTCTAGCTGGACTGTGGTTGCAAATCCATATTTTCTCTCTATTGTAAAAGCTATAGTCCAGTCCAGTGTCCAATGACAGTTGATATAATAAGTAGTGTCAAAAATATATACCTTGAAGTAATGACTTGAGATCAATATGTACCTGGAGAGAAAAGAAACAGTATAAAAAAGATGATCCTACAATTCGTCAGACATTCATCAGCATGTATTTGCTGATGAAGCACAGAGAATGTGCTTCATATAGAGTGCTATTGTGTGCTCTACTGGCATGCTCACCACAGAGCTTTGTTTTCAGGGCAGGGAGGCCTATTCTCCTAAAGTTTCTTTTTGTAATCTGTAGAGGGAGGGAAGTTCCTCCAGGAGGCAATTCAGGACAAGAAAGTTGCAATGCCACAGTTCTCAACTTTTAGAACCAGTGATTATATTGGGTATCTTGAGAATACTAGACTTTCAATTTAGGTATGCAGGTTGGGTCCATATAATTAGGCATATGAACTAATCCATACTGAGTTGGTGTGAATATGGCTACATGCATTCAAGAAAGCTAGATGAAAACTGAAGGAAAAGATAAAACGTGGCAAGGTCACACATGGAAGAGAGAACCATGTGAAATCTGTGACAGAGTGAACAACAAAAAGAGAGAAAAACAGATAAGCTGATGTGTGAATATCATGGAAAATGTGATATGATGATCATATGACAAATAAATTATCTGCTTATGCATGCTTATGGATTAGGAATAAGCAGAATATTCCTGGCTGCCTGTTTGGGGTACTAGAAACAACATGCAGCTGGAATAGAAGTGGGCAAAAAGTGCGAGTATCTTGGAGACAGGTCTCAGTACGTATTTGAAGGGGTTCATAGAAATAACATGTCACTGCATGGACAGTGTAATGACAAGTCATGTGATCTAATGTGGTAAGATTCCTGTGGTCCCTTCTTCCCTCAGCTGCACAATTTGGATATTCTGTTGGATACAGTATATGAAAGATACCACACTTTGTTAATATGTATAATTTCATTGTTCCTGTTCCTGAAACAAGTAAATTATTCAAATATAAAAGGCCCAGAATGTCTATTGTGCTTAGTGAGAGTTTCCCAGGTATTTCTCATTAGCTTTAAAGGGCAGAAGTCCAGGTACATGTCTCAGTATATTAATGAAATTATAGATTCCCCTGAAATATATCTAGGAGAGTAGAGCTCCTGACTCCCCTAATCTGTACAATAAGTAAACAAATGTGTGATTCTAGTTGGGAAATTTAAAAAGATTAATGATAGTTTTGTGCTTTCGTTTAAAGAACAATCTGAACTTTTGAAGCAGATGAGCAAAATAGCCTGCTGTAAAAGATAATTTGCTAAAATGAAAGCACCTTCTGTACTTTTTTAATACTGTAATGAAATAATTTAAAATATGAACTAAGCATCTTACTGAAAAAATATGCTAACTCTTTCCATGTTCAGTAATTTCTTCTATAAACAGTTACATCCATGTAAAAAGCCTTATGATTTTATTTTCATCGTTGTAAGACTGAGCTGTGTAGCTGTCATACTTTGCTGTCTTCCCTCCAGTGACAACCACATTGACAACATGTTATACTCCACATTGATTTTACAGTTAAGGAGCTGATTGTGATATATAGGGATTTTAAGAATTCAGCTGAGAGGCTGACTTTTGCCTTTTATCATTCCATTAAAATTTTATAACCATCTTTTTCATGTCATTTCATCCATGAATTCTTACTTTAGAAAGTGATAGCTACTGCTGTGAGCATAACTTTTCTCATGTTCAGAGCTTTTTATTGTATTAGCAAACTATCCCAATTATAGTTAATACTCACGTTTTACATAATTGTGGAGACCCTTTCAACCGAGCAGTATCATGCTAGTTGATTTGTATATAGAATTAGATGATTCTGCTTGCCATTTAAAAAACAGCTATACGGAATGAGTGTTAAGGTCCAGGATTTAATGCTTTCCCATCCAGTGGGGCCAATTAAGCATCTCTCAAATGTCTTGTTTGAACTGAGAGCCTTAAAAGTCTCTCTTTTAAAAGGGCAGTAGGGAATATATGGGTAGGTGTGCAAGCTACCAAAATATGGGTTTTTGAAGGGGGGGGTGGAGGGGGGGGATTGGGACTAGGACTAGGGGGACCCAAATTTTTGTTCAACACCTCCTCCCACACACTGCAGATTATCCTTAAGGGATATGCCTAAACTCGGGGTAGGTGGAGTTCAACTTAAATGTTTCACCTGTAATGTCAGCAACTTATTCAGTAGAAGTAAAAAGACTTACTCATTCCCTCACAACAAACTGTTCAGTTGTTATTTTGCTTTGCTTTTTTTTCTCTCCTCCTGCAGAAGTTCACAATATGCTAGCTAATGTATGAAGCAAAAGAAAAGTGCTAGTTTGTAGCTCAGTGGTAAACCTTTTTCAATCTCCCTTCACCCTATTAAACAAGATTATACACATCTAATTTGGGTTTACATGCGCACTCCTCTGTCTTTCAGTGAACGGACCAAATTTTGTTCCAGCTTACAACCTAATAGATTTTGCCCAACAGTACATGCAAATAGAATTGGATTGCTCTTTACAAGAGATCATCTTTCATGCTTCTAAATTCAGATATCTAAATTAATCCTAGAGTGCACAAGCATTAATATGAAACTCCATCCTTACTACCACTGAGCATAGAACAGGAATGGTGATATGGATGGGATTTATGGAGTTGCTTTGTGATGCATCATATAATGAAAGAAAAAAACAAAAACAAAAAACAAAAAAATACTTTTTCAAATTTAAAAGCTAAAAAAAAGGAAAAGAAAAGAAAAAGCTTGCTATCCCTCTTTTACAGCACTGTTTCCACAGACATCAGTGCAATAATCCTGATTTACATCTATCTGTATGTAGGAGGAGAACTGGGACTTCTGACTGCTTCAGCTGTTATTCTAAAATAAAGAAAGAGCCAGTCTTTGTGCTGAATTTATTTGTTTCCTATGGCCCCTATTTTCATTCTCTCTCTGTTTCTCTACATAAAAATTAGCAGGAAGTATTTAATTTCTGGTAAAATGAATTATTCTTCCTATCGAGATACTGCTACTTTTGGTTTGGACAGCATGCTCCTTCACTAGGAATTAAATGATAGCATTGTGAGTGATGTGGAATTCAGCATATGTTATATTGTGTCCTGGAGTCTTTGCATGCACGCAACCACTAATGAATTTTAAATTTCAACCTTTAATATTTGAAACTTGCCCCCCTGAAGTCCCCAGGCCTAAAGCTATTTTAAACAATTACTAAATCCAAGTATATCTTTTTTTAAGATTTCAATAAAATGTAATGTTCACAGGAAAATCTCATAAATGTCAAAATTGCTATGGGCAGAATAGGGGGAATATAGTATTTTCTTGATCTGCTGTAGCAATTTATAGATTTCAGGATGTGGTTTATAAGAATGCTAAATGTTCTGGAATTACAGCTGTTACTGATCAGTGATTGAGCCAGATTTGTGTTATTGCACCATGTTCTTGCTTGTACCTAGAGAGCAGTAAAGCCTCAATATAATAAAAAGCACCTGCATTTTAAATGAAATTTCAATTGAAAAACTTAACAGCCCTTCAAATTGCAGAATTTAACGCAGCCCAGTAAAGCTTAAATAACACTTTGCCTCCACAGGCTGAGGGTTTTGCATTCAAGGTGACTTGATTGTGTCGCACGGTGAAATTATTTACAATTAAGGAATTTCTCTGGAGGGCTGCAGAGTATTTGCTGTTCCACAACACCTATGCAGGCATATGGTCGGTCTTTTTCAGTATTCATGGAAGCTCCTGAACCTTTATGATAATTGAATCAGTTAGAGTGCTGAGTGGAGCAAGCATAAAACCTGTTAACCTAAAGGTCAGATCTGTGCATTGTTTATTTATCAGTAGGTGAAAGAGCTAAATCGGCAGCTTCTGTCACAGTCACAGTAAAAAATCACCTATAATATTAACAGGGAGTAGATAAATTGCAAAAAATGGATTAGAATTATAAACAGAATGAAGTAAAATATTGAATGTATAATGAGACATGCAGCAGGGGCTTACTGAGCTGTAAAATATGCAGCTTTGTTGGCCGTGCTGTTGGTTGCAATTAGTAGCTAGTACTCTAGAAAATATCAACGCTAGCTAGAACTGCAAATCTATATTGTTACTTAGCCTTACATTTTTTCTATGTGCTAACAGCATCATTAGGACACAGTTGAGGTACGTGGTGAAAAAAGATTCAGAGAGGGAGGGAGGAGGTAAAGTATACTTACAGAGCAGCTTGCCTTTAAGATGATAGCTATATTCATCCCTTGAACTGCCAGGCTTATGGGTTTTGAAGAGATACTGTTTGGGAGATTTGAACTTCTTTCATTATTCTGAAAACCTCTTGATGGGCACCATTTCTAACCAAGAACTTTAACGTCTCACAGACTGTTAATAATTTTCCTTTCTCTTTTTTACTGTTACAGAGCCTGGACCTCTAGATCCACCTCTGCTACTGAATGCTACATCGAGGGCAGCAAGCATCTCCTGGCAGCATCCTTTAAAGCAAAATGGCATTATCACTCATTATAATATTTACCAAAATGGTGAACTGTGTACTACAGTGTCAGGAGCTAGCTCTAATTACACTGTGGAAGACTTGCATCCTTACACTGTCTATGAGTTTCAGGTAGAGGGCTGCACGTCTAAAGGATGCTCTCTTTCACCCAAGACCCCAGCAATCCGAACACTTCCAGATGTACCTGAAGGCATTCCTGCTCCAGAACTGTATTCTGATACACCAACCTCTGTGGTTATATCCTGGCAACCACCTTCTCACCCAAATGGTTTGGTGGAAAATGTTACAATAGAAAGGAGAGTAAAAGGAACCAAACAACTATCAACAGTGGTGACTCTTCCTTTCAGTCAGTCCATGAGCTATATTGACCAGAGCACTGCTCTGAGCCCTTGGCAGCAATATGAATACAGGATACTGATGAGCACTGTTAATGGAGGCACAAACAGCAGTGCATGGTCAGAAGTTACCACTCGACCATCAAGACCTGCAGGTGTTCAGATACCAGATGCTGAAGTGCAAGGACCACGTTCAGTTAAGGTAGATATCATTTTCATCCCCTCATATCTTTAGCGGATTTGTCCTGTAGTGACTGTTGTATTTAAGAGAGACATCTACTGGCTGAGCTAACATTTATTTGCTGCAGGGGTATAATTAACATCTACCCTTTGGTTCAAAAGCATTACATTCCTTTCCATCTTCCCTTTATACTAGCCTCTTGGCATTATACTCCAGTTCATTTTTTCCTTTACACACCTGATGAAGTTTGAATATTAAGCTTGAATACTTACCTTTAACTCCCTAATCAGATCAGAAAATAACATACTACCTTTCCCAATATTTCATGGCTTCATTAAAATGCTAAGAAATAAAAAAATATTTATGTAATACGGTAAGTCCAGTGTATAGAAATCAGATTTTGTAAAGTAGCAAAGAAAAAAATAAAATAGCATTATTGTTCTCCTGATTTACAATAGTCTTACAGGACTACCTAGGAAGTTTTCAATTATTTGCATCGTTCTGTTGGGAATGAACTCTAGAGGACAGGATAACTACCATTGTTTTGGCTTGCATACAAACTTCATTCAAGGGAAATTAGTGTAACCAAACAAGAGGGATTTTTGTAGCTTAGAAGCCTCTTTTGTGTAAATACACACATGCTTCCATGGATTCAGTCTTGTACTAATGCCAAAAGTATTGGTACAGTAGCTTGCTCAACAGAGCACAAAACAAAGGACATTTGCATAAGATTGAAGTTCATCTGTTAGATTTATTATTTTTGGTATACATTGTATTTTCAGAAGGTAAACATCGTGATATTACCAATGCAGTCTAAGCAGTTTGAGGGTATGAATCTGAGCAGTAAACCAATGCTGATTTTTTGCTTTGTTTGTGCATAATTTTAAGCTATGATTAAAGCCACTCACCGCTAGATATAAAAAAAGTAAAATTTAAAAAAAAAACAACAACAAAACACCTGAGCTCTTAAACTTATGTTTTAGTGTCTACAGAATTGCTTGCTACATCCGTGTTAATGGCAAATGAGTTCAGTATGAGTACAATGGTTACTATAAGAATTAAGAATGATCAACCACTAGTAATTGTGATGAATTGCCAGACTGCTTATTGGAGATTTGGGCTAGCTACTTCCAAGACTCTACTATCCACACTTCTGTAAATATATCTTAATATCTACCACAATTTATACTAATGCATATTTTGTGGCTTCACCAGAAGAAATAATGCTGAGTGAACAGCAGCCCTAGTTCAGTGGCCTGCTTACACATGTCCACATTTTATTACATGATCTTTTTACACTCTGGCTTCAAATCTATTTGAGAAAAACAAAAAAACAAAAAAACAACAAAAAAAAAGTCACTGCAACCTTTAGTGCTTTAGTTAATGTGATAAGGGCATAATAATTGTATATCTTACCCATTTATTTTTTTTTTCTTTCTCCAAATACAGTCAACACTAAATCCCAATTATAAAAGCCCATGAGTAATCAGCAGCTTTGTCATTCTTTCTGAGTGTCTTTTCTTGAGATCAGAGGTGTGTGCTCAGCTGTATTTTATTTTCTTGTGCTCAGCTCCAAGATTAAGAAACCTACCCATACTTTAAGTCAGTTTGATCATTTATTTCTTCTGAAACCTGAGATCAGCTAGTGCAGTCTTCATTCACTAATAATTTAATTACCATAAAGCAATGCTTTGAATTTTTTTCCTTTCTTAACAAAGAATTCAAATGCTTTTTTTTTCCTTTTTCTTATGCAGTCTGTCATTAACATTCAGAGCTCTTTAAAACCCTTTAGCATCAACATTATATAATCTTCTGTAGGAATTGTGGACATTCTTTGTGTTACTGCTGCTCTTGCAGTCTTGAGCTTGGATTTCTCTGTTTGGAGTCTCGTGTTTGGTTTGTTAAGACTAATTTATATCAATGATATTGATGTTCAGATGTTTTTATTTCCATACCTTGGTTTTGTGGTTCATTTTTATTGATTAAAATATTGAGATTAAATATGGCAGAATGTAATTAATGTGACTTAGGTATATGCTTTTCCCAATATACTCTTCTAATTATCTGACCTGCAGTGAAAATTCTCTTTCATGGTGTACCAAGTATTGGTATTCTTTGACTATGCTAACAGAAATTCTTCTAACTCTTCTAGTATTATACTTAGTTTTATTATGTTTTGTTTAACTTGATAGCTTTCATAATTTCAGGGCAAGTGGCATCCAAAAATGCCATGTATGACTTGGTAGAAATCCTATGCATTCTGTCAATTAAACATTACTTTGGTTTTCTAAGGTTCTAAGTGTCCCATGAAAATCTTTATCATTCGGGACAGCAAGAGTCTGTTTTTTATTTCTTTATTATTACTGCTGTTTACAATACTTTCTAAAAACTGAAATAAGGTTATAAGGAGAGCTCATTGCAGAACATAACTGAAGAAATTATGGAACAGGTTTGTTGCACCCACTGGTTTTCTCACCTTCTCCTTCTTGGCAGATGGAAACAACCTTCCTTTTTAGTCTTCTCATAAGCCAAATGTGTTTGCTAGTGGTATGGTTGTTTCTCTCTCTTGAAATCTGTGGCAAGTTCATTTAAGTGTAAGACTCTGAAAGCAGATAGTGGGCATTGCTATGGTATTGAGGTTCTGTTGTGTGGCCTGTGTCACTGTTCTGTAGTAGGAGAATATAAGATAATCGAAATAGCATCCATTCTAAAATAGTTGCTTTATTTATTTATTTATTTTCTCTCTCTCTATTCTTTCTATCAAGATAGAAGTTCTGCGTAGATAACTCCCTAGGCCATTTCTGTGTCTTCATCACAAACTTATGGTACATAGGTTGCTCCATAGGTTGCCTTCTACTTTTTTCTAAGTTACAAAGAGCACAATAAAGATGATCTGATGGTGTTTTGAAGCTGAGAATGTTCTCTATTTTTCAAAACCACTACTATTAGCTATGCATTTTCACCAGAAGATCAAGTGCCTGCATGCAGTTCTTGTTAACACCTGCATGACCATCCAGAACAAGGCTTGTCTTTCATGTCACTGTCACCACTGCTGAAATGCACTACCACTGCCTCACTGTGCTCACATCACTGTTGAGACTCTCTCAGGAAGTGTCGGTGAATGTCAGCAGGTGCCATTTTTCCCGCATGGAGTAATTCAGCAACACAGCTTTGCTTTGTACATACTTCCACGCCAGACTCTGTTTTGTCAGACTGCTCCTCTGCTGCCATCTGTCACACTGCAACAATACGTAAGGGATATTGGTGGGAGAGTTCAATCTCTACTGTCTTGCCACCAACATCCGCCTCTGCTGTCATGGACCAATATAATAGAATAGGAGACATTACTTTCACAGCAGCTCTAGTAGTTTTCAGGACAGAATTACTGTGATGTTTTTTGCAAGGACTATCAATTGCTGGTTGAAAAGCTTTCATGTGTGGAAGCAGTTTGGATCTGATTTGGAATTACTTTACATTGTTGCCTTTAAACTCTGAAGAGAGTCCCAGAATGGCAGGCTTTCTCTCATGAGTAGCCTACCATCAAATCAAATTTGTGGAGTCTGCTTGTGCTTTACAACACTCTCGTCTTATTCAATATCTACAATGGTGAATCTTAAGCAGAGAATGCAAAATAAGCCATCTCTTCAAGAGGCAGCCAACATGAGAGTTTAATTACCTCTTGCCCTGGAGAGAGCTGTCCTTCCAGGTTAGCACAGAAAGTATTGGAAGGGCACTGTGGGAAAGATTAGTGAGAAACTCCTTTACCAAGCCAGGGTTGCAAATCAATAGAGGCTTTCAGTTGTCAGTGCAACCAATCCCTAAACCAGGAGTGCAAATATTTACTTATACTGAAAACAGAGAGAATTTATTAAAAGAGAGAGAGAGAAACATATTTCCATTCCTTTATTTAGTCATAGAATCAATATAAATGATTTGAGGATGTGAGGAATTCAAAGCACTCCAGGATAGTAGTCACTTGAGTATACAGCTTATTTTCATAGACCAAAGCTTTCACTCTGCAAGGAGGAAAATATCAGCACAGCGGGTCACTTGGCATAAACACTTCTGATGTGTATGTGCTCCTTTAACATTCTATTTTAATCAGAACGGACTGGTATCTCTCAGTAACATTTAACTTGCTTTCTTTTGTGCAACAGGAATTGTAAAGCTGTCGATAATTTTTAAAGTACCCATTTCTGTGACACCTGCATGATATTTTTTAATATTTGCTGAATAGATAATGTTCATGGTAGTAGAGTATACTGCACAATAAACTGCTTTTGTGGCTGATTAAATGCTAAAGTGAAGTGGAGGTATTCAGCAACTGCAAAAGCCATTTATTTAGTATGTGCCAATGCCATGAACATTATTCCTGTTACACAAGAATTGCTATACCTTAATGTACAGAAGTATCAAAGAAATTGTTTCTTTTTCTTGTGAGAGTTGCAATTGCTTTGCTGCTTCAGTCTGACACTTCAAACTGATGTGACATTCAGGAATATAACTAGGTTAAGTGGCTAGAGAAAGAGGCTGGTTTACACAGTGAATAATTATTTAAAGGAGTTCTTTGTGTAGGAGAAGCATTATGTGGTTGGGTAACTGAACTAAATTAATTGCAGTATGTAAATTCTCCAACTTTGGCCATTTAACTTTGAATAGAAAGATTTGCATTTCACTGCTGTAGTTCTACCTTAGGATCTTTGGCCAAGGGAAAGCAGCTGTAATCTTAGTTACTGGCTCATCTGGGGGCTTGCAGATGAGTATTTGCCTGTCTTGTTCTCCCTGGTTGACCAGTGCTGCCTCCTAGACTGCCCATCCACAAAGAAGCTACAGTCATTTTCTATCTTTCCTTGTGTAACTTTTTAGAAGATTGCGTAAGCTGTACTTAATCTTGAAGTTTCTCCGAAGACGAAGGAAAAATCTTTCTTCTTGGTGCACAGACAGGTGATAAGAGATTGATTTCATCCTGGGTGGTTGAAATAAGCACATTATTGGCATATAATTCTTGTGCTATAGTATTCCTTCATGATAACATCAGCTGCAGAAATTTATTTCAAACTGATTAGATGCAAAATGAGAAAAACAAAAATTATTATAATTTATTTGGCTTCTCTCTTAATTCATATTATGTATGTATTGTTTGTTAGAAATGAATTGTAGTGGTGATTTTATAGCACCAAACTGTCATTCTTCTTTCCAATTTCATTTGTTGCACATTGATTTCATACCAAGTTATTAATTCTGTAGGAATTACTCCTGTTTCTCAAGTATTTCCTCACAGCTATCTGATTGAAGAAGGGTTCCAGGCTTTTATTTCCAGTGCCATTTGTGTTTGTTGTCACCCTTGAATGACAGACTCTTGATTTACAGTTCACCTGCCATTTTCTTTGCATATAAGTGGCAACAGAGGCAGACAGAGTGCAAGCCTGCAGACTGAGAAGTTTGCTCTCCATGGTTTATAAGTGTTGCAGTCTTCTCCCTGTCCTATTGCTACAGTAGCTATTTCTAGTAACTATTTCACAGATTTGACCAATTGGATCGAAAAGTGAGGAAACAAAATTAACAGGGCCCTACATATGTTAAATTCTGTCCTTTATTGGCTGAGAAGTTGAACAGTGGACAGCTAAATGCCTGTTGTCCTTGTTCTTTAAAAACTGAGGCTGAGGCTACAAGGCTCAAGGAAAAGATTTCAGTTGTGTGAAATGGATGGTACAGCTAAACAAGTTATAAAATGGTTTTAGTAACAGTTTGAGTACGATTTGTGAAAAGAAAGCTGTTTTTTTTATTTACCTAATTCCTATGAAATTACCAACATAGATACATGTTCTGGAGTCTCTTTTATCTCATGCTTTAATGTGTGCTGCCCTGTGAAACTGCTTCTGATTACAGATGGTTGGATGCTGTTGGAATAACTCCATGGTCACCGAAGCTGGTGAATAACACAAAAATGGTTCTATAACATTTTACCTCTGTGGTAAAGCATGATGTTGATAAGAAGACCTCTCCTTCACGTTAAACTCCTAGTGTTTTGTTTCTTCATTCTCAAAATGCTTCAAGTGGCAGCTGTCTAAGAATATTTTAAGAATATGAGCAGCCGTGATGTCTACTCCTTGAATGCTAAAAATGTCTGGGCCTTGAATACAAGAAGACCATCTAGCTGCTTTATCTGAGGGAGGAAAAGGTTAGGCTTTGTTTGCTTCTGTTGTAGTTCTATGCAGGTATGCCTAGTACATTGGGGAAACTGTTTAGGAGTAATCAGTCCTTGTGTGAAGATTGCCTTGTAGTGCTGCTAAGGTCAGGGAGACCTTGGTTTATTTGCCACATAAGTGCAGCTTGAGCGACATAGGATAAACCAACACCCATAGGAACAACCTTAACTTACACACCAGAGGTTTTCCACATTTTAGGATTGAGATTTCTGTCACAGCTTGCTCTTTTAATACAAATCATTTAGTGAGGTGAACTAATTAGGTTTTCATCTGTATATCCTCCCACCTATGAGAGTGTGAAAGAAATTTTTGTAGCAGTAGTCTATTATTGCAAAGCTGATTGTACAGTTCTTCTGTGATAGTGCTGAAGCTGGATGTAATTCATCTGCAAAGTCTATAAGAGTAATTATCATGGGCCTCAGTCAGGATTTACTTTTCTGATATGATACTGGCTTCTGATTGAAACCTGGTGTAATTTCTGTGAGGTCAGATGAAACCACTTGAAACCACTTCATCACCCAACTACTTCTGACTTTTTATTTTTCTTTTGCAAAGGGTGGTGTTCCAGTGTCCAGAGTGCAGAATTGGGATAGCAGGTCTTCCTTTACAGGTTTACTTCTTTCTGTTATGTAACTTAGTCTGTACAACTTAAATGGTAACACCTTCAATGAGCTTTGAGACCAACGGTGAAAAACTCACAGCAGTGTATTTATTAATCTAAGCTTGTAAATATTACAAGCAGTAGCAAGGAGGAATTAGAATAAAGTGAAGCCAAACATGCTGATTTAAAAGCAAACTGATTTAAAAGCTAAAAAATAAAAAGTAATAATAATAATAAAAGACTTTCAAGGTTATAAGTGTTTAATGGGGAGAAAATGGCTAATTTCTGTCTCTTTAAATTTTGTGGTGGAGAAAATAAGGTGCTTTGATCTTTAAATGACAGCTTCCAGAGTCATTACATTGAATCAGTTAATCTCTCCCAGTAGTTACCTTATTCTCTCTTCCTCATGGGCATCCTCTTTCATGGTTTCAGTGCTGAGCTTCTAATCAATGAACAAACTGTTACTGCTTCCAACACAGCCTGTCTAGTGAGCTTTCCTGCTTTCATGCATTGCCAAGCTCTTACCTCAAACCTTGGCGCATCGAAAAGGATAAGTGATCCAGCAGTGCCATGTGTGTTAACCAAGCTGCCTCCATCACCTTCCTTTACATCACATAGGTCAGGCAGTCTGTTGACCTTGACCTGTCGCTGAAGTGAAGAGGCAACAGTTTTCCTTTCTTAAGAGGGAGAGGCTGGTAGCTGCATGTCCTGCTACTACAAGCTAACTTAGGTAGCCCAAAGCATGTCAGCTGACTAGTGGCTGTGGGTATCCTTGGTCATCCTTTTGTCTATTTCTAAAAGTATTAAACAAAGCAATAACTATTCTTCATATCTTTGTGCAATATGCCCATGCTCAGAAGAAAATAATTTCCATTTCTGTGTTATGGTCCTGCTGATTGAATTATTCAGCCTGGCTTTCACTTCTCTTAAAAAAAATAAAAATAAAAAAAATTGAGAAATTTCCCAATGTAAACCCCATGCAGCAAATAGGTTACGTATGCTGTGGGACTTTTTATCTCCTAGTGCACAACAAATATTGTGAAGGAACACCTGGTGACTTTCATATTTCAGATTTTAGGGGCTAGTGCAAGGCAGTGTATCTCATGAGCTGAGATTCTGGAGTTGTATCTGTTCTTCTCATGACATTAACATAGTCCTTATGTGAAGGAGTTACAGTATATGGCAAGTCTTGTGCAAATTCTATTGAGTGATTTTGTTTGGCTAGACATAAAATTTGTGTAACTAAAATGCAATGTAAAGGAAAAAATATATAAATAAGATTTTGTAAACGGTGAGCATTCTTAGACAGTGTTTTCTACTGAAAGGGTAATACCAAGAATGTTCCAAAGCATTTGACATGCAGTTCTTCTATTAGAAGCTGCCTCGCATTTATTAACAAGTAAGAGGGTTTTTCTTGCTAGTAATGACAAATCTTACTGTATTAGCACTACAAAATAAAAGAACTAAAATATACTATCTTTAGTCACACTTCACTGAAGCAAAATTTCAGAACAGGTGCTACACCTCAAAAATATATATGATTGTTGCAGAAATGTGTGTTTTGCTGTCGTGTTCCATACCTTGATGTTTTCTCTGCATTAGCAGTAGCTTCAAAACTAAGTCCCCAAAAGTAAGCAACCCATGCACACTCCCCTTTTTCTGTGCTATATACAGTGCATCCTGTTGATGTGTGCAGTTTGATAGCAACTAAAAGCATTGGGTTTGTAGACTTCACCCAAAATATACTGACCTGAGTGCTTTCTAATTGCAATTGAAAACAAAACATCCTGTTGCCTGCTTTAATGATCCACTCTTTTCTGCTTACAACCAGACTGCATTTACTACTTCAGAATGAGAGCTCTGCTCAGTGTCTGAGTAAAGTGCAGAACTGTTTTCTACCCTCTGTGAAATTTTGTGGTGCTTTATTTATAGTACATAACTTGTTTGATCATTATTTAGGACCACAAGTAACATAAATCTGAATACAGCATTTGATAATTAGCCAGAGCTAAGCCTTTCCTATGTGGGCACCAATAATCTTGTTTGTGCTGTCTTTACTCAAAATCACCCTGTTTCTAATTCTCTGTTTAATTGTATTCCAGATTCTGTTATCAAAATCCTTCAGCTTTCTCCAGTACTTTGCTGCCAGGTTTCTTATAAGTCTGACAGCCTGAGAGGTCCTTCTGTACCTAAGATATAACACTTCCTAATCCCCAAGAATCCTTAAAAATCATTTTTAAATCAAGCTTCTCTGTTCCCATGGCCTTCTGTAATTGTGCATATACCATTTTAAAGATATTTCCTTCACAGACCAGAGAGAATTACTGAAGAACATTCACCTTGAAGTATCTCAGTATTAATATTTACCACTTCATTATTATATTTGTTAATTTTATTCTTCACGTATCTTCATCTTGATGTTCTCCAGTTCTCTATCCTTTCCGCTGTTGGATTCAAACCTTGCATATTCCATGCACAGGAGGAAAAAAAGGTAGCAGTTGTTTTAGATGAGTGGGTCAGTAGCAGGCAAAACAGGCACAGGGATGAGCAAAGAACTGGTGCTATACTTACTGTACTGAGAGTTCTAGGGAATGAAGAACTGATGGATGCTATTATGCAAACTTTATAAACTTTGAGTTCCTTTATAACATGTTATATGTTACATGTCCTCATTGTGTCAGACTGAAATCCCTTCTGTCATGATACAGTGACAAAAAGCCTTACAAAAGTATGAAGAACATCCCCGCACTTTTATCACAGTTTATGATACAATGACTTGGGTATGATTCCTCACTGGAATTGGTAAGAATAATACATAGATAAAATGAATTTGAAATAAATAAATAAATAAATATGTATATATATATATCAAATCAAGACAGTAAGTATAGCAGTGTTAAGTATTCTCAACATTACAATCTTGAAAATGGAAAAAGGAAATTTTGAGTTTATGCCTGTGTCCATTTATACCACGTTGCATCTGTATTTTTGAATTCTGCAATAAGTCAGTCATTTAGTTTTATTTTTTTCTTCTCCTTCAGGTCTCGTGGAAACCTCCTCTGATACAGAATGGTGAAATCCTAAACTACGAGATTCGCATGCCTGATCCACGAATTGTCATCACTGGAAATTCTGCATCAACGTTAAGTTACTTGGTGACTAATCTTTTACCATACACGAACTACTCCATCACTGTAGTAGCTTGTTCTGGAGGCAATGGCTTATTAGGAGGCTGCACAGAGAGTTTGCCTACCAGTGTGACCACAACTTCAACAGCTCCTGAGGGCATCAGTCCCTTGTCTGTGACTCCAATCAGCGAGTCCTTTATTGCCATATCTTGGCAACCACCACTAAGGCCAAATGGTCCTCATCTGAGGTGAGCTTTTAGTTACAGTTTTCTTCTCCATACCTATGTCTGACTCGGAAAATATTAGGCTATGCAAACTTTATCATGCAGTCTCTCCATTTCTCATTCTGAAGTTCCTCTTTAGGGTTCAGGTGTTCATGAGAGGACTTACAGAAATTGGGTATGTCTGGAGGCAGATAATGTAGGGTGAACTTTGAAGCACTCTGAACTTCAGAGGAGACAGGACTATTGAGAGCACCTGTGGCATCCATGTGGTGGAATTTACTTTTCAGAATGATTTCAGGAGTCTTCTGGGTCTTTCAAGTCAGCACTGTCTGAAAAGACAGAAAGAGCATTCATGGGATCTTTGCAAAGCCTTATCTCTTTTGGTCTGTAGGATCATCTAGTTGTTGATGGCAAGTTCAGGCAATTTTTCACAGACAAGTTGTCAAGAAAAACACGAGATCTCTGTAAACATATGTGAACTATTCCTGATTAAGACAAAGAAAATAAAATATACCTTTGCACATAATATTAAAAAGTCAAATCTTTCTATCTGGTGCTCTAAGGCTTTGCAAAATATTGTCTGTAAACTTATATCTCTGTAAGCCATTTGTAGCTCTCTTCTAGGTGCATTGATGGGCTCAATTATTTAATTATCATTTAATGCTGTTCCAGTTACCTACATTATTACACCACAGTAGCATGACTTTTTCTTCAGGCTTAATTAGAGCACACTACAACTGAAAAGCAGCCTGTTATTCTGGATTTAACAACATGACCATTTTACCATAGATTATTGAAGTAATTCAGCACATCCTACATCTGCAGATTTCATTTCCTTCATGGTGTGCCTGCCATGCTTTCCCCAACAAGAACCACGTCTGGAGCAGCTGTTCTGTACAGCATGATGGAGCAATAAGTCTGCAGCAAACAGAGCAGCAGCAGCTGCCAGTGGAGGTGATTTGCACATGATCACCATCCAATATTCAGAAAAAATCTGAAGTTTTTTTTAGATGGTCTATGAATTGCGTTAGACAGATTATACCAAGACTGTCCCTGATGTAACTATAATAGTCTGTCTTTGGATTATGCTGTCACTGATAAATCTCTGATGTGAGGGCTGTATTTGGGGCTTAAAGGAAGTTTGCTGGAACTCATGTGTATGTCCTTGCTTCCACAATGCAGAGGAGGTTTCAGCTCTCTTGTTTCAGAGCTTATCAGCTGATTTCTGCTTTTGAAGCAACACAAAATCATTGTATGCAGTATCCATTATATACCTTCTCAATTCAGGGCCACAAGTCTGGAATTATGCTATTGAACATTTCCTCATGAGGCTGGAGATGATCATAATGTCAAAAAAATGAAGTCAAATTGCACATGAAGCCAGCAGTCAGTAAGATTATTGTGATGGGATGTTGAACCTCTCCAGTGCAGAATGCTTGTACGTCAAAGGAAATGTTTTCAGAAATAAGTGCTTAAGGGAAAAGTCTTTAAGATATTTTTGGTGGCATGCAGCAAGAGAACAAGGAGTAATAGGCACAAACTGGAGTATAGGAAGTTCTCTGTGAATGTGAGGAAGATCTTCTTTACTGTGAGAGTGACAGAGCATGGGAACAGGCTGCCCAGAGAGGTTGTGGAGTCTCCTTCACTGAAGATACCTCAAAACCTACCTGGATGCTTTCTTGCTCAACCTATTGTACAGAAGTGCTTTAGGAGGGAGTTGGCCTCAATGATCTTCAGAAATCCCTTCCAACCCTTACAGTTCTGCACCGGAATTTGAAAGAACTACATTTCCAGTTGTACTGTGGGATACAAAGCAATTCAGAACTTCGAATTTTGCCAATTCAAGTGACTAGATAGACATATGTAAAAACTGCAGCTCACCATCAAAAGTAATTTCACAATGACTCCATAACTGGTAAAAGGAAGACAAGTCTCTGGTGCCTTACAAAGAAACAGTACCAAAAAATTAAAATGGAAGTCCTATTAAAATTGTCTGTGAAATATAATAAAGAATAACAATCCTACAGGATATGAACAAATCTACATAAATATGTTTCCTTTAGAATATAGTTTTCTATGTAATCCCTAGGATGATTACAAAATGCAGCATATAATGTTATCCTGTTTAGCTCATATAGATGTGATTTAATCTTTGTTAAATGCCATAATGACTTTTTATAAAATATGAGAGAGTGAATGATGTAGAATAAGTGGAAGGCATGGTCTGAATCAGGAAGTCCTGTTGCAAACTTTATAGAAGATGGCCCTCAGCTGACCTGCTGTTTGGATAACAGACAAGAATATACATTCAGCTACCCATGAAAGCCCAGAATAAGTAGTTTGGTCTTTCAAGCACACATAGTGAATAGCTACTCAAATACAGTGTTGTTTTGCTGAGGCCTCTCAGTGGAAAGGTTAACTCACTCTATGCCTGTTAGTCATCTATAGTGAACACTAAAATTATTTATGAACACATTAAACACAAATGCACACTTAAGTAGTTTAAAATAGTAATACGAAGGTTGCATATTTCAGTGCATTGCAAGAAAGATATTTCCATTTCATATTCTGGAACAGTCTGTGCTTGTCAGATGGCATGAGTCAAGTCTGTGCAAGACACTGTGACTGGACTATTTGGACTTGGACTTCATCATCATAGCATTTCCAAAATTTCAATATATGTGAATTATTAAATACATTTAGTCTTTCCAATGAAAATGCTCATTTTCCATTTTCAAAGCAGTTTAAGTAACTAACTGTTTTAAATCATGAAACATTAAACAAAATGTTTATCTCAGAAAGTTTACAGCTGTAAAAACAAAATAATATGTGGCTTTAAAAAAGATTGCGTGTGTGTGTGTGTAATAACATTAGTTGAGATAATCCTGGTGTTCTGCTTGTCTTTTGTGTTAGATATGAGCTCCTGAGACGTAAAATCCAGCAACCACTTGCATCAAATCCCCCTGAAGATTTAAATCTGTGGCACAATATTTACTCAGGAACTCAGTGGTTTTATGAAGATAAGGGTCTTAGCAGGTGAGATTACAAAAACTATAAAAACAAATGCTGGCATTTTGTATAGTGTATGTTTAATAGTTCAAAGTATTTCTTGTGTCTTTATGTAGTGAACATATTAATTATGTAATGAAATATTTTTTGTCATCATTTGGTGTTAATCATTCTAATATGTAGGGATTTATTATTACTCTGTCATTCTTGACTCTTTCATGTATTATATGGCTCTAAAAGTTACGTGAACGGACAAGTCTTGTGAAGTTTTAGCATCTACATGCTTGTGCAATCAAGCCATTTATATTTATATGTAAAAATAGTTTAGTTGGGTACATATGTCTAATTTTGGCAAAATCGTAGCACATGAAGAATGACTGAGAATCCTAGTTGGGATATATCTGAAAGTTGGTTTCTGCATTGCTTTTTTCTTATGTGTTTATTTTAATGATTGTCTTCATATCTGTAAGCTTGGGAAAAGTATTGATTGCATTTTGAACAGGTGTAAATTAAGGGCAGCTTTGTTGTATCTTCATCATAGTTAAATGTAAAGTGCAAATAATGGGGAAAAGGAAGGGGCATTCTGTTTCTCAGGATATTACATACATACTGTGGGGTGTAGAATAAGGCATTTTCTCTTGTTCTGTCTTTGTTTCCCACCACAAACTCGAGGCTAACATCTTAAATACCCTCTCTAGAAATCTTTAATGGAAGATGCAGTACAGATTTTGCATTGTTTGTTTGTTTGTTTGTTTGTTTGTTTTTACATTTAAATTTTAGGTAAAATATTCATATTTTTCAAAATCTTTGGACTAGATGATCTTAAAAATCTTTTTGAACCTTAATGATTCTATGATTCTTTGGTTTTACCTTGCTTTTTTCAGCAGTGCTTATGTGCCACATGTTATGAGGCAACAGGTTCCCACAGGGTCTCAGTGGCAAAAGAAAGTTTTGGGTTGAAGGAATTGTGGCCGGAAAAATGTACTCAGCCACTGGATACACCTGAAAGCTTGTTTTGGAGAGGTTCTTGCAGCATAAAGCTGTCCTGTGTTCAGCAGCTCAAGGGGAATTTGTGGATAGAGAAATTATGCTGTAGAGAGACTCAAGTCTTAAATTTCATGGAAAATCTAAATCGCAAAATTTATTTTACACATTTATGTCATGTTTAAAAATGTTTCTGAATTAGTGCCCTTTAATTATATTCCTGCCACAAGTCTACTTTGGTAATGGTTGCTTCAAAAGGCTTTTTCATTTCTAATAGATAAGTGTTCTGATAGTTTTCGTTGTTGAAAATGTGAATCCAAAACCAAATCTCATATTCCCACCCTTAACTTGCCAGACCAGATCCCATGCAGTTGTCCAGGAAAATGTCATATGCTCATCTACACAAGTTCGGTGTTCACAGTATATGTCATCTTTTAAAAAAAAATGCCTATCATTATGATGGGATCTAGTGAGGTCTCATTAGTTTCCTTTTCTAAGTGAAAGCTTAGCTCTTTGGAAAATCAGACTAGGTGCTTGCATTATATAGAGTTCTAAAAATAAAAAGTTAAAAAAAAAATCAAAGTAAATATACAGTGTTAATGACTTTTCATAGAGGAATCTCCACGTATTGAGTATTTGCAGTTCCTTTATTGTGTTCATAGACAGCTATTCCAGTGATGTAGATTCAGCAAAAATTTGAACAAGATTATCCTGTGTTATTGTGATTCTGCATTTTTGTGTGAAGCTTCTGATGGTGAAAATAATTTTGAGATTATGAAATCTCCCTTAATGTTATTTGAGTTAGAGAATAAATTACAGAGTGACAGTCACTTGATTTACTAAATATACATGTAGTATTTAATAAATCTGTGTAAGTTCAATATGAACAGTTCCAAAGAAAATTACTTTATTAAGTGGATTTGCATTATTAGGTGATTTTTTTCATGTTTTTGCAGTGGCAGAGTCCTGACTGCGTGGTGAATCACTTTTACAAATGAGATTCTGCAAGTTAAAATCAATGTGTTTCCCAAAAGAGGAAAAAAGCCTCATTTGATTAAATTCTGATCCAAATTTTGGCAGGATGCCACTGCTATAATTACATATTGAATTGAGCTATAATCTCTCAACACCTCAGAAGCTACAACTATGAAGAAGTGAAATAACGTGCTCTATTTTTGCTACCATGTTAATGGTGCTAAATTATTTCCAAGAATAAGACAGCCCTTCATTGGTGCAAGGCATGCAGCTGCAATTTTCTGAAGGGGGTGGTGGAAAAAGGAACAACAAAACTTTCATGCAGGCAGATGTATTAAAACAAATGTTTTCTCCTTCTGCATTTTTTGTTCCATGTAATTATTTTTAAAATGTCTCAGGTACACAACATATGAGTACAAGCTCGTAGTGCACAACGAGGTAGGATATACATCAAGTGAAGAAGTGATAGCTACTACATTAGCGGGATTACCAGAGAAAGGAAGTATCCTCATTGCACGTGCTGTTAATCATAGTGCTGTAGAAGTGGAATGGTCAAAACCAAGTAAGTATGCATACTATTTATTCCAGTAACTAGATGTTAACCTGCCATCACTTACATTGGTCTCCTTTGCTCTCATAGGAAACACAGTCCTTGTCTTGATTTATAATCCAACTAAATGTCCTTGAAAGGAGAGGGGAAAAAAAATGTGCACCTTTTGCTATTTCTCAGCCATGTTTGTACTTATTATATAGTATTTTCTGCAGGAGGATAATGAAAACAAAAAAATTAGTTAATGCAAGCTCATGAGGAATCAATACCGTAGCACCTAAATTTCTGTTGTCTTTGTGTTATGTTTCATCTCTTTGCATGAAAATCTACATGTACGTTCATTCAAGATGAGAGGATTCAGTTTCTCTCTCCTTTTACTCTGCACCTTAAAATGGATTGAGCCAGTTTCTCTAGTTAGTTAGCTAATGCAGCAGTAAGGAATTTCTTCATGACTTACATGCAAATGATTTTATAAGGACTGGGTGGTGAATTGCAACAAATGTATTGTCTTTATTTTATAATTGCATGTGTGAAGAAAGCATGCTTATAAAAACTGACAAATGTAATAGATCTGAAGCAGCTCACTGAAGTTTCATTACCTTAGTAATCTAAACCTCTGACCTTCTAGATGTAGGTAATGCAATCTGGTTTTATTTTCATTCATCCTTTGGATATTTTCTCCATATATGTATAAATATATACATGCATTTGTGAATGCAAAGTTTAGATGCCAGGGCAGACCTGTTCATTACTGGAAAACCTTAGCAAATTTCATTACTTCATCTGTTACAATTATCATCTTTTTTTTCTTTTTTTTTTTAAATTTGTACCACTTAAAATAAAAATGATGTATTGCTCCAATAAGAATTTCTATGACAAAACTGTGTATTACTAAATTTAGATGTAAGCTTTTGGCTTTCAACAAATTTCTGGCTTTTAATTTGTTTTAGTTATCTGAGTTCTCTTCAGTGGAACAATGTCATCTGAAGCAATGTTTCACTGCTCAAAGATTCATCTTAATTTCTTCTGGAAAGGCAGTTGCAGGACAAATGAAATTAGACTATATCTGGGTTGATAAAATGGAGAAGCTTCCTTATTCACCAAGCTCAGACCAATGGATCTCCTTCCATGTGTAGCTAGAAAATAGTACTGTTCTTTCTTCTTTTCAGTAGTGGGGAAGCTACTACTGGGTAAAACACACTTTAGAAAGAAGTAAGACTTTTTTCTTTTTTCCCCTGTAAATATAATCCTTCCAATGGTGTGATGCATTTATACACAGATGCTTACATGATTGTTCTAAAGTAACAGCAATAGATTTCCATTTTCATTGTGGCTGAATGGCCACCTGTGTAATGTTGAGTGTAATGTTTGTTTCCCATGGCTAAAGCAACGAAACAGGAATGCAGTATTCTGCATGCCAGAAAAGGAAAAATATATGTATGCCATTGTTTCCCATCTTAAACAAGTAGCATAGTGCAAGGTTTGACAGTCTGCCTTCTGTCCAGATGAGAGACATTGTTTTGCAGAGGTGAAATGCAGGTCCATGCATCATTGCTGGCAGCAGGCTTCTCCATGTAATTTAGTTGACATTTAGAGGAAGAAAGCTTTCCCTGTATGGTGATGGGCTCTTAATTATTTTGAGAAATTTGGAAAAGCATTTTCTGCTTATTGGTGTAGGGGAGAGGACATAAAACTACTTGATGTAATCTTTGCATAATTTTACAGTAAGGAGGTCTGCATAAAATCTGCTTTTGTCTTCAAGATAAACGTTTTTGAAGAGAAACTGTCTGACTGAATACTTCTGTTGTCCAAATGTTTTTCCTTTCTCAGCACTACAAGATTTGCAAGGAGCTGTTGAATATTATATCCTCTCCTTGAATTCCACTGCTGATGGAAGATCTCTGAGGATTGAGGCTGATGAAAACTATATAGTCATAGGTGATTTGCAGCCCAACACAGACTATGAAATATTCTTTCAAGTTTTTAATGGAGCCCACAGCATCAACAGTGAAGTTGTGCACGTGGTCACCTCAGATGGAGGTTGGTTAGCAGTGAATGCAGCTTGACTTAAACTCTGAGAATGAATTTGATTGATTTTTGTTAAGGTTGAGATCAGTCATCCTTCCATTATAAAATTTCCGGTATAAGAGGAAAAAGGGCTAAAACGCTAAAATGCTTAAGTGCTGGTTGTCATCATGTGGTAGATCAATATAGGGTCCCACTGAGACAGAAGCAAAAGCTCTAATAGCAGATATTAACCCAGTTTGTTCTCATCTTATCCTACATACATCTGTGTACGCTAAGTTTGGAACTGAGTTCCTATCAATAAATGGGGGAATTTAAAAACAATTAATGTTTTTTTTTAAAGATTTGCTCTGTGAAGCGATGTGCTTTTGACATGACAGGCATATATGGGGGCCTTTCATGAGTCACCAGAAACTCTAAGTGTAAGTTCAGCCTCTGAGAAAATTACTTTATGAGTCATTTCTATGCCAGTTAGCAAATGCATGTGCGTTAGGAGGTAGGGATGAGGGGGAAAAAAAAGATTAAGAAAAAAAAAATAGTGAATCTAAAATGTGTTTAGAATGGTCTTTCTAATCTTTTTGCTTTATAAAGTCTCATTATAAACATTATAAAATCATTACCTCAGAAGCAAGTGTTCCAGGTCATTAGTAAAGCCCTTTAAATAAGGATTCCATTTCCTTTCTGATGCCAAAGGTCAGCACCTTTTGTTTATAAAATGGAATTGATTGCAAGGGCAATTTTTTAACTGGTAAAGATGGGTTCTTTTGATAAAAAGAGGACTTTGCATTGTTATTTCTGACATGCTTAAATAATTGTTTAATTTAACGCTAAGGAAGGTTTGTTTTTTCTTTTTTTTTTTTTTTTTTTTTCTTTCTTTTTTAAATAAGTGTTAGACTTCATCATTACCTATAGTAATCAACATTCAAAGCCATTTACATAATGACAATACTGCATATTGCTTCATCTTGCTTCAGCTATAAGGCTGATAATGTCACGTTCCACCAGACATAAAGTATTTTGGTCTCAGGTTTTGCTTTAAAAGCAAAATGCTTTGTTTTTCTCTCCATTGGAAACATTGGAGTTGGGGGAGACATAAAAATAATGTTTATGTGTTGGCACTGCAGATGGGTGAATAATTTATCATCATATCTCACTGGCCACATACCACTGATGATTGACACTATGCTGGTGGTATAAAGCATTTTACCATCAGCTCTCATGGTTTCTAACTGAGAGTATAATAAGCCAATTTACAGAAGACTACAGACTGTGATAACTTCATCAGAGGAAAGCAGATAAGCAGTGAACCCTTTGCTAAACCTAAATACTAATCTGCATTTGGTTAAACAAGTGCTTTTGCAGAGACAGCTGGAGTTTATTCAGTTTCTTCCTTTATTTCTAGAGCCTGAGGGCATGTTCCCTCCAGAGGTTGTCATCATCAACAGTACAGCTGTACGTGTCATCTGGACATCGCCTTCAAACCCGAATGGTGTTGTCACAGAGTACTCTATCTATGTAAACAATAAGCAGTACAAGACTGGAATGAACGAGCCTGGATCCTTTCTTTTAGCAGATTTGTCTCCATTCACTGTATACGATATACAGGTTAGAATATCTTTTTTGTGTTATGTAGCATACAAGCTGAATTTCATGAATTTCTTTACATACATGGCCATATATTTGCATTAGTGTTTGTGTACATATATATACAAGGCATTTTCAGCATGTTTGTGGTCTGTGTACTTTTCTCATAACACATAATTCCATTATTTCTTTTTTCAAACCATCAAAACTCCATTTACTTTCCACTAAATGCTCTGTGCTACAACATTAGCAAAGCCCCAACACATATTACAAAGAAGCAAAGATTCTACTCCTACTCATTAAAAGAAAATTGCAATTGTTTTAGAAACATCAGGCATGCATAATATATCAGCACAAAGAAGTAATGATATTGCATTTGTCATCCTTTTATCATTTATTTTCTCCACATTCTTCTGAGGATGGAGCAGTCTTGATCTCTCAAATCATGGTAGTAGTTCTTATGCTGTTAATAAGTACAACATTTTGTATCCATTTTTTGTATCCACTTTCTCTATCTTTGTCTCAAAAAAAAAATAAAAAATACTATATGCAGTAGAAATACATATTGTATTTACATACAATACATTCCATCCTTGAATTGCATTAATGTGTTTGACATTTGATTGTAATTACTTCTGTCTATTTTGTTCAGGAATAGCTTTCATTATATTTCAGGAAGACTTTGTAGCAGCCATGTGTAGTTTGTTCTGAAAAATTTCTATCCAGTTATTAAATGCCGTATATAAACATCAGAGGCAGGCATACTGTAACAGATTTCTATGTTGCAGCCCCTCTGAAACAGCAATCCTCCATCCATGAATACACGTATGACTTTCTGAATGCTGCCTGGAAATGCATTTGTCTTTTCTCAATAACAATGCAAATTCAGTTTACTGCCTCACTTGTAGACCCTTGCTGTTAATTTACCATGGCCGCAGTGTGTCGCTTGTGATGTTAATTATTGTTTCTTTTACACTTTCTAAGTTTTTAGACTGGACTTATATTTGAATCAGTGTGATAGGAAAAATCAAAATAAGCTTTTTGTTGTTGTTGTTTTTTCTCTGTTTTGTTTTTCTTTGTGTTCCTCTTGTTTTGGAAGAAGTATTATCTTGGACACACATACACCTATATCTCACTGGTAATCTCCCTACATTCCTGCATTCTCATTTTTGTTGTTGTTGTTTGTTTGTTTGTTTGTTGTTGTTGTTCTCTTCTATTTTGAACAATCTCTGTTGCCAATACAGAAATACTGTCACTACCCTTCTCTTGCTCTTTCAGTTTGCCTCTGCTTAGTTTAATTCCAAGAACCAAAAAGAATAAGCTTTAATTGTGGTGAGATATTTAATAACCAAGTGTATGAGTTGTTTGCAGTTTTTTCTTTTGCCTAATTTTTCCAGCATAGACATGAAGGAATAGAAGGTACTATGGAAAATTATCTTTAATTTTATTTCAGAATGTGTGGTACATGTAGGAAAATGAAATGGATGAAATGAAATGGATTAACCGAAATCAAACTATCCTGGTTTATTGTCTTCCTATTTCATTACAGATGGAGATTTTTTACAATGTTATTTATGAGATTCTGCTTATATATACACAATAACAAATTTGCTGCAACACTGTCAGTGATAATTTAATATAGAATAGCAGTAGAGTTCAGAGGTGTGCATGTTTTTTCCAAATAGGGTGGAAAAATGTGATAAAGCATAGTATATTTCTGATAGTTATCTCAAAGTTGCTGTATTTTCTTGGCTACATGAAATTTTACATAGTAAATAAGAACATTTTGGGTGACAAAAGAAATCTGAATGATTGGCAGAGTTAAATAATTTCTGCAGCTGAGTAATTGAAACTCACGTTCTTCTTCATCAGATTGAAGTTTGTACTGTCTATGCCTGTGTGAGAAGCAATGGGACCCAGATTACAACTGTGGAAGATGAGCCAGAGCAGCTGCCAGCCCCCGTTATTCATGTAATTGGCTCAAGGTACTGTGCTAAGAGTGGTCTGCATATATCAGAGCAATTTGTGCGTGGAGTGAGGTCTAGAATGGGGATCAATTGAATAAGGCACATTAAAAAAAAATAACGGTCCACCCATGGTTTTTATTTTTGGTATCAGAATTTTTGGCCAAACGAGCAGCTGGAGAAATATCCTCTTGATTGGTTGTCTATAGCCATTTGGGTATCACTGTGCTGGGATCATAAATAAGACATAAGTAGAAGTAGTTAAAAGAAGAAGTGTAGGGGAATGAAAATTATCACATTTTGCTGTCAGTTAGGAAGAGGAAGATTAATGCTCTGGGAGCAATGCATTGCTGATAATGGAAACTTAGAGTAATTGTGGGTAAAAAGAAGTCACCCATCACAACAGTAAAAATTAGTAAGCTATCTTAAATGGCATACACATCTGTGTCTCCTTGAACCATTGTTTGCAATCTGCATAACCACCAAATCTACAGGCATGGGCAAACTTCTTAATTGTGAAAGGAATAACGGTTTTGCAATATTTAGGAGGTGCCAACTAGTAACATATACAGTGATTCTATGGGAGTTAATATCTTCCAAAGTCAGACTAAAGCAAGGCTCGATAGCACATTTTTCAGTATTATACCAACAATAAAACAGTTAACCTCCTGCGTGTATTTTATTATTCCTGTGATTTTATTACACTTCTGGTGGAGTAACATAATAAGCTCATAAGCTCTATTAGTTTTGTAGAAACAAACAACAACAACAAAAAAATAGTTTTTGTAAATAACAAATCTAACAACTGAACCTTCTGAAATGGCCAGCAGAATGGATTTGCTCCTCCAGGGTCTTAAAGACTTAGTTTGCTGTTTATCATTTCTACATTTTGTTTGAATTCAGCATTTGTCTTTGTACACGGGTGAAATTAAGCTTGCTATTTTTCTGTCACACATACAGATATAGTCAAAGCTTGTTTGATGATAAGGACTCAATTCGGGATCCCATCTTTTGCCCTTGGCTTTAACTTATTTATGCCTTTGTCTGTATTGTCTGTACTGCAAACACTTATGCATGTTTCTGCTATTATATATAGACTAAATATGTCATAACACATGAATGCAAAAGGATCAAAAATGCCTTCCTACTTTATAATCTGCTCAGCCAGAAGCAGGCTCTGTTTCTACACTGCCTTTTCCTACATGTCATATTATCATCAGCTGTTCTTATATCCCAAAAGAATACTAACTACTGATCGATTGCCCGGACATGTCTGGCCGTGGCCTACACGTGCCCCGGGTAGTTCATTTATTTGCCACGGTGGATTTGCTAGAGTGGAATTTAATCAATAGCTAATTCATTAATTCTGGTCCTCGAGTATGTAAGGATTGTGCAGTATAAAAATGACTGTCTGGCTTCAGCTTTGATTGAAATATGACAAACACTACAGCTGACAGCTTCAGCAGGTGCTAGGCTGAATATGAATTTCGCTTATTTATCCTCCATAAAAGAGGAAGGTTGGAGAAAAAACAGTTTGTGTAGACAAGAGTACATTTTAATGTCATCAGACAGAGGGATAAAAAACATGTCTACACTATAGGCTCATGGGATAGCTGAGATACAATACAGATCATGCCGTTTATCGTCTTTAATTGGAATCATGGCTTTTTTTCCTCTTCTGAATCAGTTTGGGGGGCTGTATTATTGATGAGAATGCTGTGGGATAATGTCTTTGTAGCATTTGCAAATAATTGTTTTAAAATTTGCCTCAAGGTGCTGCATGACATAAATTATAATTTCAGCCACCAACTTCTAAGAAGTCTTTCTGGTAGCAGCTCCATCCAGACTGCTCTAATGAAGGTTACACCACCAAAGCCATTATAAATATCTTGCTTTTCCACCCTTTGCAGTTAATAACTCAGCTTCAGGCTGAAACTTGGCACAAAAGGTCGCAGTCCTGGAATGGTTATTTTATAATGCCAAACTTCAAATAGAAAACAGTATGAAACCCAGTCCTGAAGACAGATTCTAGTTTTTTATCTTCTCATAGTTATGGTATTCTGGGCTATAGAAGATTGTGGAGGTGTGGTACTGACCATCTTTAGGTAGGTACAAATTGCATAGAAATTGAGAGTCTGTTGTTTTGAGTTAGGACTTCAGGGTTTGTCCCTATAGAGAAGCAGTGCATTTTACTGCACAGATTAGAAAGTTCTCTGCATACTCCCTACCTGTGAGTGCTTAAAATTTTTGTAGTGGATTAAGTGCTTATTGTAACATTTCATTTTGCATTAAAATACTCCTTTCTGTTTGAAATTATACGTAGAATGGCTTGGTTTGGAAAGGACCTCAAAGCCACCCAGCCCTATGCCTCGCCATGGGAAGGCCTGCCACCCATGAGCTCAAAATATGCAGGACTCCATTCAACCTGGTCTTAAGAGCCTCCAGGGATGGAGCACCACAGCTTCTCTGGGCTTCACCACCCTCTGAGTAAAGACTTTCTACCTGAAAACTAACTAAACATGGGATGCTTATTTCTTTCCTAATCCTGGTACATAGTGGATTTTATGTGGATTATACACAGCTCTTCAAGAGACTTTATCTACTGTGTAATATTGTTTCTCTAATAATGTCAGCACAGCAATTTATGCTATGAGAAATATTTAACTACTTTGCTGTAATGTTGAAATGGTTGTGGAGTACGTGTGAACTCATGATGGGGAGAGTATTTGAACCCCAGGTCGTTAATAATATCAGTGCTCCATATCTTAAGAATGTCCCCTGCACTGAAAAGGGACACCTAAAGCAGATCAGGGTTCTCGGAGCACCTCCAGCCTTACCTTGAGCATCTCCACAGATGGGACATCCACCACTTCTATGGACAACATATGCCAGTGCCTCACCAACCTGACTGTAAAACACTTCTTTCTTAAATCCAGACTAAATCTCCTCTCTTAATGAACACAAACCAGTCATGTATGGACTACAGAATTAACTCTGTGGTTCAGATGAAAATTCTGGAGTGAAAACGGTGCCTCTACAAGCCACCTACGAAGTAATTCTTTCACAGGTGACATTAATTTGTGTTTCCAAAGGCTTGTTACAATGTTTATTCTTCTGTTTATATCTTACAAAGTGAAGTAATAGTTCATTTCCTTTAATTCTGTTAAGATGTTAACGTTTATCTCAGCAACCGCTGTTTCGTGGTAATATTTTCACTTCAAATTAATGCTAATTTATCATGGAACTGGCATTCAGACAGTGTCTGTGTAATTGGGACATGGAGATTAAAAAGAGATGTTTGGAGCCTAAGTATATACTGCACAGTGTTATAAATCTACCGATTGATCTACATATAGTATTGGAATCACCTCTCTAGCCAAAGAAAATGTTATAGTGAATGAAATTGCTGTCTTATGCAAAGTTCCAGATTATGCTAGAAGTTTTCATTTGAAGTATCCGTGTAAAATATGTACATTATAAAAGACAGAGAAAATCTGTGTTTTTAATGTCTTTTTTGAGACATTTGTTGTAATATTAAATGAGATTTTGGAGCTAACACCTGCATATTTTCAGTAATGATGAGCCTACTACAGCTTAACGTAATTCTTCCCAAAGATACTTTCCTCAAATTGATGATGGCTTTATATCAAACTTGAAATCAAGAACAGGATTTTTACAGTCTTCTGCGGGCAGCTGCAGCCTTACTTTTCTTCTCACAGACAGAATTCTTGAGTTTTACTTGTTATAAATTCTTGCTTTGTTTTTTAACTTTTAATTGTGTCAATTAAAGTATTTAAGCACAGAAGAGATCTGCTGCTTAGTGATGTGATGAATTCTTACTTTCTTTTATGTGTTAAAAGTTTCAGAGCAAGACTCATTTTTTGCCTTTTTTAAGTAGTGAAAAGGCAAACTGAGTGCAGATCTCCTCTTAATAGTGTCTGAACAGCTGCATTGGTTATACCTCATATCCTAGGAGTGGTCTTCAGTTTCCAAGCTGCCTGTCCTTCCAGGGATGGAATGGTCACTCCAGCCTTGACTACAGTTCATGTACACAACCGTTCTTGTTAGAGCACCAAGAAAGCATGATGAATCCTTTCTTATACCAGTGAACTGAAATGCTTGGAATGCTAGTTTATTATACACATGTTTTCAGAAGGGTGAAAGGAATGTCTTTTAAAAAGCCACTTTTAAAGGCCTGGGTTGCATGAGCAATTAATTTTCCCTGAGTTTTGACAACTGTTGATACATTTGCACCTTTTGGAAAATAGAGAAGTTGTGAAATGCACCATCCAGATGAATATTTTGGATATTTGAAATATTTCACTCTAGGTGAAATAGTATAAATTGGAACTGCTAAGTGCTAAGTATCTGCAGAAACACAAATACTTGAAATAATTTAACATATATTAATTTTCTGCTTTTCACAGATCTCTTCAAATCAACTGGGTTTCACCTGGACAGCCAAATGGCATTATCTTAGGATATGAAGTCTTACGTAAAGCATTTAAGAGGTGTACTCCAGCAGCGAGGAGCAGCATAAATACTGGAATGTGCATTTCTCTTGAATGTAAGAAGCATGAAAATGTCTGTGGAGAAGTGTGCTATCATCCAGAGATGAAGGTACATGTGTATTTTTAAGTTAGTGATATAAGGAAGAATTATACTTTTAGAAACAAGTGTTTCTAGGACAATCATCCTTAGCTATCAGAGGAAGAGGAGTGGAGGATTCTGTTTCTTCTATCATTTTATGAATGAAACTCTGATACATTTCTTGAAGTGTGTTTAAAATCATATATGGATGTTTGTTAGACAGCTGAGGGCAAGTGATTCTGTTGTTCATGACTGCTGACTTCATTTCTCCTTTCAGAAAACATGAACAGGTTAACATTTCTGCTATGTGTCTTACATTGGCACTGCAGTTTGAAGCAACAGTATAATTTTGAAACAAGTCCACTGCTTGCTTTCATTTACGGCTTGTTATTTTAAAGTCACAGTGGCTTTAATATATACAAGCTAAACTCTTTGCAGAGGAAACCAAGCCAGACTGTGCGCTTCAAAAATATTTCAAAAACAGCAGTAAAAGTATATTCTCTGTATGTGAGGAATCATTTCTCAAACCCTGCATGGCAAACGGTGGTCATTAAAATTGCTTCTTTTGTTGTTCCCGACACCCCCAAATTCTTCCTTGACTGAATGACTAGATTCTTCTATTCAGAAAATCTATTTAGATTCAGCTACAAGTGGGTGGTTATTACATGACAGTGATGAGCAGCCCCGAATGAGATCCATTGTGATTTGTCAGATGTATTTTTAAATTATGGCTATTTGCAGGTTAATCTTCATATTAGTTCCTGTTTAGGAGTAGGATCAATAGCATAGCAGAAGTCTGTAATGGTTTTTATTGACAAATGAGGGAGAAATCTCTTAGTTTGAAAGTAAGATTTAATGTAATGAAATAGTGTCCCTATTTGTCAAAAGCATCATCACATGCTCTGTGACTAAGGCAAACAATGCGTACTCACAAGATTCCCTATCAGACAAGACAGTAATTAAGGAAGTGAGTTATATGAGGGGTTCAAATCAAAATATAAATTATCCCAGTCAACACAGCCTTAGCTTTTGTATTCCCATGAAAGCAGTGCTGTACTAAATATCTGTAGTTCTTAATCTTTGCAAGTAAATTATAGGAAGTTTTTTGTTCTAAATGGTGAATTTACTTATTTCATGTTTTTAGCTTAGTAGACATTTTAGTAGATCTTCTAGCATATGTATAAGTAAAATTTGTATTAGATAAATTTTAAGACATCTTCTGCATTTTTACTTTTTCAATAATTTTGTAAATTTATGATAACGTTGAGTCTTCAGGAGTGTCAGTTTTTCAATTTATTATTATAGGTTCCCAACTTTAAGTTTTTCTCTGATGATAGTACATTGTTTACTGTGATGGTTTCTGTATACCTGAATGCATCACTAACTTTAACTGTGCCATGATTTAATGTAGTATTGCTATACTCACACAACTGGAGGAAGTAAGAAGAGACATTTATTTTTCCTTTGCACCCAGTAGTCAGAAATGGTGGTAGATGGGAGGGGGGTTATAAATGGGTGCTAATTCATTAGGTAGAAAACATGTAAGTGACTGGTAGATTCTTTGGAAACTGAAGCACTCATAGAAAAAGACATGGCAGTAATTTTTGTCAGTGAAGACTGAAACTCCCCACCTGATGCTTTGTTTAGTTTTTTGTTTAGTTTGCTCGGTGTACCATCAGTGATCTAAAATGTCTGTAACAGAGCTCCTGAAATGTCCCTTTTTGCTTTACACTAGTCTTGGATAGGGGTAACATGGTAGCTTATATAGCAGCTCTCTCTCACACTTTTACTGGATTCACTGTCACACTATACCAGTTATAATGTTCACACAAAGGGTGGACAAAGGGTGGCACTAGTATGTGTGTGCTCCAGTTAGGGTCCAGGCTAGTATCTCTGCACAGCACTGTGCTGTGTAAATACACCATATTGCTCAGAGCTATCTTGGGAATCCCTGAAAGAACAAATGGACCTTTCCACTAAAAGAGACAACTCTTACGTACATTCCTGATAGTAAGCCTAATAAAGATGAAAAAACATCCTTACTATCCCAAACAAGCTTTCCTCAAATCTGTACCTCTTGTTTCTAGTTGTTTTCTGTTGTTCTGCTACAGTGTTTCAGACTTTGTTCTAAGAACAAACTAGTTCTAAGAACAACTTTGTTGTTCTAACGTGATCTAACAAAATGCCCTGGCGGGTGTCATTATTTATGTGCTTGTAATCAGGTCTGAATAGATGTATACCTCATGAGTGCAAAAATAATTTTAAAAGATTGCTGTGTGTAATTGTTCAGAGCAGCCAAGAATACTGTCTCATGATGACTTTTGCTGACTGCCAGGCAGGTCCCAATGTCCTGCAGATGCTATTTGCAATAACCAGTCTGTGTTGTTTGGCTGTTTTCAAGTAGCCAAAATTACCCGTCTCTCCCTGTTTTCAGTTGGGTGTGCTTCATAGCTCTGTTATGACTGGAATCTAAGATTAGATGTCAGTTTAGAGAGCACATAGCACAGAATATTGAGGAATGTATTTCCATTAACAAGGGGATGGAGTCCAGTTTCATTCATCAGGGACTGACTTTGGTGGGGAAGGCCTGCCTTCCTTCCTTGTCCTTGTAGCCCTGAACTGTCCTGCTGTTACTGGCATCTCGGGGTGAGCACTGAAAATAATGGGACAGGTACAGTAAAAATGTAATTAAAATAGTGGTGCAAGGGCTAATAATTTCCATACTCATTGGGTTAGGGGTGTGAATGTCAACAATTAAAAGGATTCTGACAGAAGGTGTTAATACAGCTCCAGTACTTTTTATTGTCAGTAGCAAGAAGCTATATAAATCTGCAGTTAGTGAACTAATCAAAAGTAACCAGGAAGAATAGGCCTACCCCTTCACTCATCATATTAACATGTGCCACTTGTTAAAAAAAAAATTCAGTAGGAGCAAAATAGTGGCTTGATAACTAGCTTGACAATTGTGATTTCCAGGAGAGAGAATGAACGCATCTAAACACTGATGAAGGATATTATGTCAATATTTATGTAAAACTGACTGTTAATGCTAGCAATTTTGTGAAGTCTTTTCATTTTCTTTCAGGCTTAGAGAACCTTTGGAAAGGGAACCCTTCAGATACAATGTGTTTTGTAACACACCTGAAAGTCAGGAAATTAAACTCATTTTAGTAAGATAATGTTTAGTGATTTGTAACAGAATAGCAGTAATTTCTGTTCAAGCTTTTTTGATCTAAGGCTATACCAATTTCTGAAAGGGAACAGCAGTTTTGGAAACAGATGAATATGTATAGTTAGGGGGGAAAATTTGTTTGAATAGATTCTGGGATAATTTAAGTAAAAAAGAATGAGCTTTGCTAATTTAAAATATTCTCTCACATGAGAACATGATGGGTCAATCATTTCTCTGGTGTTTGCTCCACGGGCAGAAATTTTTAATGAACTCTAGTAGCTAATAGGAATTCCTTAGAGTGTTTTGTGAATTGCTATTTCACAAAGTGGCTTTGGCAGCAAGTGTTTGACAGGAAGGATAAACATGGCTGCCTAGCACATCTGTTTATTCGAGTAAATCAGTCCTAGCTTAACTGGCATGTGTCCATAAGGCTAGATAACATCCTTCAACAAAGCCTTCAGCAAGCAGAAGGATCGAGGATGACAAAATTTTTATAAAACCTAGTTGCATAGGTAAATTTGGACTATTTTAACATATTCTCAAAAATAATAATTAAAAAAAAAAAAAAAGAGAGAGAGAGAGAGAAAAAAAAGAGTGCAATCATGTTAATATCTGTTTACTCAGCAGTACAGTCTTAGTTAATTGGGCTTTTCTCAGATATCATAATAATCCTTTCTTATGCCAAGCCATGCCCAGTCCCAGTGCTCCTGGGTCACAGTCCCTCCATGTGCTTGGATGCTTGGATGGGAGAATATATATAGGATTAATTTATGAGTAACTGAGTCTACCAATACTTTTAAGGGCTCCCATGTTAGCTTAAAACGAGTGTCTTATTTCATCTCCACAGGTAAAAGGGATCTTCTAGTTAGCAAGATACATCAAGGATTCATCTCCGTTTGTGAGAGTGAGATCTCACTCAGGCTTGCCTAAAATGTTGGTGTCGCTGTATCTGATTGCCACCAGGGTTCTGATTCCAAGCACAGTTACACCATACAGTGGGTACTGTCATTTTGAGATCTGAGAGTATGAGATAATAATAACCTTTTGCCTCTATAGCTTTCAATCCATTTGCTTTTCTTCTTTGACTATGACATAATTTTAGCATTACTTGAATGCATTTCATTTTATAGATCGATAATGCAAAATCCTTGGGCTGAATATTAGTGCAAATAAAAACTATTAAAACAGAGAAATTAGATGAAACAGATAACAGAGGGAGGAAAAATCCCAGATGGCACGGAAGTCAGGACAAAGAATATGTAAGAAAGATGTATCTTGCCTCCTTTGGCACAGGCAGGTACAGCATTTACAGGCTCTGATGTCTTGAGGAGTGTCCTTAGGGGTATCAAGAGTTGTTGCTAAATATATATGTTCTCGGGGCAGTGTCATGGTGGTACTTGATTTGATATTTTTAAAAACTCAGCATGGAATGTGTGCCAGACTTAGAAGATGAAATCCAAAAGATGCAAAGCAGAGAAGAGGCGTAAAGCTGAGTTTTATTTGACAACCTAACTAATGATCTGGAAGAACAGTGGGTTAATTAAATCAATAGATTGGATTACGTTATCAGTGACATGTTGAACAGCAAAAATAAAATAAAATAGGACCTGAAGAGAGAAGCTTCTTCCTGAGGCAAAAATGACAAAGTTCAGCTACCATGGTAGTCTAAAACAGAGATGCTGAATGGGAAAGTGTGCTGAAAAAGTCCAGAACGATGCATCAGTTCAAAACATAAGGCTGTAAAACATCAAAATATAATGAGGAACACCTTCTGCGCTGTTTTAGTTCTGTTTGATGTCTTGTATGTTGTGACTTCGGAACCTAGCCTGATATTCTAAGGGGAGATTGTATAAAGGCATTATCCACATAAAATCCAGGAAAAAAGTATTGTTTATGTATTCAAGAATTTAATGGTTAGAACTGGTTAGATGGTTACTGTAAAAGGTGGAAATGCTCCATGTGAAAAGAAAGAAAAAAAAACAAAACTGAGCAACTCTGCTTCATAGTCTGTGCCATGCTGCCATTCTCAGTCTAATTGCAAGAAGCATCCTTCTGGCTAATGCAGGTTACACTGACTGTGGGCTCTGAGGTTACATTTTTTACAATTGTTCTGCTGCCTGCTCTATATGATGTTCTGTGTACGTTGTGTCACTCAATTTACACAGGAATAAGTGTGGAAGTAATTACTTGATTGTTCAAGCACTTAATTTTCTTGACAACACCTAGCAAAAAGTCCTCAGTTAAAAGACCTTTTCGAAATTTATTTCTATGTAAGTGTCATTTTGAAAAATAAAAACCACAAAACATCCAACCAGCCCAACAGTAAAACAACAACCTGAGATTCTTATAGAAATGCTACTCTCTTTAGATCATGTTGACTGAAGAACTGCAGAAGATCCCACATATTTTAAAATGAAAAAAAAAAAAAAAAAAAAAAAAAAAGAAAAGAAAAGAAAAGAAAAGAAAAGAAAAGTAAGAGGTCATATTGGGAAACTGTTTCTTTTTGTTGTTGTTATAAGGGTTTCAGATATGTCTCCTCATAAATGAGTAAATAATAGGATAGAAAAGGAAAGAGCAGTGCGGTGGTGTCTTATATCTATGTACTACAATCTACTCCACATTGAGAGACTCAAACAGCCTGCAAGGCATATGGAGATGATTCATGTTAATGGACTATTTTATTAAGGTGCAGTATGGTTGAAGGCCACAAAATTGCAGCATTCTGTCAGATATACAGTAGTTTATTGAAGTCTGATAATGCTGGAGGGCACAGGATTTTAGCCAAGTTACATTTTATTTGACTGCAGTCAGATTAGTGTCTGTACTTGGATGTTTTGTATGCATTTTTCATATACATTGTTTTGTCAGTGAACACGTTATGTTCTGTTTAACAGATATTGCCTTACTGATTTTTATTTTAAACTACTTTTAGGTATGTTGTAATGGGATTCTGCACGACAATAAACCTGGCTTCCAATGCTGCGAGGACAAGTACATTCCATTTATTCTTAATTCACCAGGGGTTTGCTGTGGTGGTCAGATACACACTGTGCAACCGAAACATCAGTGCTGTGGTGGTTATTACACTAGGGTATTAGTAGGTAAGAGACAACTCCTTTCAAGTGCTTGAAAGAAACAAAACAACAAAGTTGATGTATCTGTTAAACCAAGGAGAATGAAAACATAGCAATAAATGTGGGATTTATCAAGATTTCTGGTGTCTTCTAAGGTTGTGTTTGGTGGGATAAGCAAAGAAAATTGCACTTTGTCTTCTAAATACAGCACACTTTATGTAATAAAGGCTTAATTGATAAAACCTGTTTGTTGGGTCATTTCCCAGAGAACTAATTTATACCAAACTATATTTAATTGCAGTAAGTGCCAAATAATAGGGAAGGCAGTTCTGCCTAATAGGAACACCATCAGGCAATTTAGTGGTGCAGTTTAGTTCTCTGCTTGACTTGACCCCTTGTGACTTTCCCTGGCCATCACTGTTAGCATTTAGGGTTGATACCGCATGTTACATATTCTACAGTATTTTCTGCCATTTATTTTTACCATGTTTTGTATCAAACTACATGTATTATTTTTGATGGAAATCAATTCCTTTCTTAAGGTGGATTGCACTGTCTGAATCTAAGAATTGTTGGAGAATTTGCCAAAAACTATGCTTCTGTGCTGTATTCCAGTTTGTTTTTCCTGGTGGTTGGTAGATTTTTGACATGGAGAAGGAAAGAAAAGAGGGAAGAAAGTTTTTGTGGGGCATTGTTCAGAGCGTATATCTCTTTGTAGGCCGCTGTCAGATCAGGAGCTAAAATGCTTCCATTACTCATGAACTGGCACACATTCCCTGTGCTCAGAAATGCTTGAATTTTTGCCAGCACGTTCAGCATGTCCTAAGTTCTGATCTCTTGAAAAGTAATTAATATATCACAATATTAGAATGTCTTTCATTATGTCATCAGAAAAAAGTGCTATCATATGGAAGAACCAGAGAAGAGTATTTTGCTGGCCTCATTAATTTCAGTGTACTAAAATGGAAAGATTATACTGTGACCCTTGTCCCCAGCCAGTGGTCTATGCTAACTAGCTTAATGTTGTTTAGATCAAGAAAGAAAAGTACAATGAAACAGAATGTCTTATATCTGAAAGTAGTTCTTCAGTCAGCAGTCCAGAAGCATGAAATCTCAACATGATTTTAAGCATTATTTTTTTTCTTGAATACACTTGCTGCTTTCTCTTTTTCCATACTCTAAAGGGCAGCAACATGAACAGTGTTGGTCATTTTTTTTTTCTTTTCATTTTCTTTTCATTTTCTTTTTTATTTTTATAAATATGCTAATAATCTGAAGCTAAATGTTAATGTGGGTCATTGTTTGATAAGGATAACAATTAACTGGTAAGACTGCGTAGTACTTTTCAGAGCAAGAGCATTTTCAAGCCTAGCTTGGAATGGATCCCATTTTGAGAGGTTAATGAGAAGATTACTGATCCTTTGTGTCTTATGTCTAAAACCACAACAAAAAACAGTTTTATTTCCAATAGATGAGAGATGTAAGCTGCATTCTGTTTTTTAATACTTGCTCTGTGTGGCAACTAAATTAGATTCCAAGGGATAGAGGAAAATGTGATGAAGTATATAAACAGATTATATCTATTACTCTAAAAATTTATTCTCATCTTTTTTGTTTTGTTTTATTTTATTATTGACTTTATTTGATAAAGTAATTTATAAGGAAATTCTCTGTGCATACATATTTCCCAGATGTTGTTTGGCCAGCTTGATAGCTCTAGATGTACTGAAGAGCACTGGGCTAAAGGCACGAAGATTAAAAATTAGAAAGGAAGGAATCTCTTCAGAAGCAGAAGAACAGCTCTCATAGGTTTTCCCTATTTCTTCCAAGTGTTATATCAGTCATGTCTGAGCCACAGGAAATGCTGCAACACAGAAAAAAACCCTTAACTTTTAGAACACTGTTTCTGATCAAGTGCAGGTACTAGCGAATGGGAACTATTGCCATTTACAGCCAGTTTTGTATTCTTTATATCATAAACGAGAAGTATCTAGTCCCATTATGGTGTCACTCTCATTGGCAGTCATATCTTAAGTCCTTGTCAAGAAACAGATGATATTTTTGTTGAAGTAGCAGCCAACCTCATTGAATGTGAAATGTTTTGTTTCTAAAGTTACTTTAATCTTTAAGTTCTTTACTGACATGAAAAGCTCTTAAACTATTTTAGTCTTTCAAACAACTTTGGAATGAATTTGGAGGAGATGGGGACTTTTTCGTTTTTTGTTTGTTTTTTTTTTTCTGTGAAGAAAGAGACTCATTGATCAGAGGAAGAAGGATCTTCCTTTACTGTACAGCTGCCTCTACCTAGAGGTTTTCAGCTGTACAGTTACATTGTTTAAGTTGTTTTTGTTGTTCTTCTCACTTAATAATGCTTGCATTCTGATATCTAACAGAGTTTTGGCCCTGAATTCATGAATTTATGTTTCTTTAATTATTTTTACAAACAAGTACATGCTTACACATCATTCTAAAGTACCAAGAGATTCCATGCTTACCTGTGAATGGTCTTGTGTGTGAATCCAGACTAAAGCTTGTTGCAATCAGTTGAGGTCCTCTCAAGGATTTCAAGAACTGTACATGCATAAAATCTTTGTGTTCTTAAACTGATAGGTGAAGTATGCTGCCCTAATGAAGAGCAAAACAGAGTTTCAGTTGGAATTGGTGACTCTTGCTGCCATGGAATGCCTTATTCTACATCAGGGAATCAAATCTGCTGTGGTGGATCACTGCATGACAGTTTTAGCCAGCAGTGCTGTGGTGGAGAAGTCATAAGCTCAGATCTGGTCTGTTGTGGTGATGAGGAAAAAGGTACTGCATACAAAGCTCACACAGGTAAGTGAGAATTTTTAAGAAAAAAGAGTTTTCATCTTTCTAAACCTCTTGTAACATTCATTGTTCAGCAGTGGGATGCTCAAAGAGTTAAGGTGCATATCACAATTTTATTAAGATGCAGTTGCACTTTCCTCACCTGTTCTAATAGATTGCAAAACAGTTCTTTATCTTGTCCAAAAATTTTGCTGTCTGAGGACAGAAAATTTGAAGAGAATGCATGATCTTTCATTATTCCAGTCAGGAAGTAGGATCAGTCTTCTTTTTAGTCAGTAGAGCTGAGGTTAGACTTGTCCAGCTCATGCTGCCATACATCCCAGTGAATGGATTTTCTATTCATGCTTTGGATGTGGGGTTAGTCAGCTAGGAATTAAAGGTGACAAATGCTGCCTGTTGGAGACTTGTGTCCCTCAGTTATACATCTACACCACAGTTTAACAAAGCTCAATCGCTAGAGCTAGTCATGTGTTTGTCTGACACATCCCATGGATTTCCTGCATATTGTGAGAAGCTATTACATCATCTAGTTTTAAAATATGAACATTACTTCCTCATAAAGACTAGCTGATGGTGGAGGCTTATTACATGTCTCCTTCAGGTATTTTCATATTTCTTTTCTTTCTGCATTTATTAGTTAAGGTATATACCATCAGCCTTAGGCTTTCTCTACCTGACAAAAGATTTCAAAACCAGTCACAGTCCTGAAGGGGAACTCAATTTCAAAACGTGAAAATAATGAAAGTTTAGAATCACTTCTGCTTGGTGTATTAAGATTGGTGATGGCAGTGCTTTTGTTTGTGCCATTTTGAGCTTCTTGCTGTACAACTGAGGATCCCAGTATATAAATAAGATCAACTGCTTTCCCCAAAAATGAGCTCACTTTTCCATTTACTTTTGTGTTCCCTGGATCCTTAGCTGTTGTGATTTTCAAAGTATTCCCATTCTGTGGTGACTGTCAGGAAGGACTGAACTAAGAGCCTCGGCAATGCTTTCTCCCCTCCAGTGGCATACTGTGAAGTGAATGCAGTGAGCCACACTGCTTCCATGGTGTTCACTTTGATCCTTAATTGTGCCCAATCCACAGCATCCACACAGGGCTCACAACATCAGCTTGAAGCAAGGGCCTCTTACTTAGCAGCGCATTGTGTGGCTGCCACAAGACGGGGCTGGCTCATAAAACATCTCTTTATGTACTTTATTACTTAAACTCTTTTATTTGCCTGCAGGAGCCCTTTAACAAAATCACATTGAATTGACTTTCTCACACCAAATCAAATCTCCCTGGTCCCAGTTCAGTTGTCTTTGTCAATATGTATTTTATAAATGGAGTGAATTAACAGATGCTGTTGGAATGGAACTGCTGGGGTAGCGTTTATGTTTTTACTGCTCTCTCTGGGCAGATGAGTTGTGTAGGAGTGTAATACAGGTATCTTGGGATGAAAGTTATGTTCTTCATTTCAGTATATATGTATTGTTAAGATTTTTTTTTCCTTAAAAATATATATTTTAAAAACCTTTACACTCCTCTTTTTAAAATGTGTTTAGCCCATAGCGCGTTATCATTTACACCATTTTTCTTGAGAATGGGTCGTGATGACATTTTTTTGGCCATTAAAAAGGAAAACAGTAGCTTTTTCATCGTTCATGGATTTGCTGTGAGGACTTTATGCTGTGAGCCAGCATATAGCTGAACACAAATACATTTTTGAAAGATGAATTAGTCCCGTAGTTGAAAAGAGATCATATTATTTCGTATTAAACATAGAATAGATTGTGGTTTCTTATCATGTCGTATACATCATGCTCAATAGGTTTTTGCTTAATTTCTCAGAGTAATTCAGCTTTGCTAAATACATCATGAAAATGCAAAAGCACAAAATTGACATATTCCCTATCCCTCTTATTTATAATGATCCTGATGGGAAAAAAAAATGTTCTCACACAAAAATATAATTTACTTATCATTGGCAAATGGATAAGTAGAATTTTGTAAGGATATGGTAATTGGAAAGCTGATCCCATCGTCTAAAAGGGGAAGAGGTAACAAGGATGGCTTTATGTAAAAGCTGACATGCTTCCCAAGCTCTTTTCCATAGCTTGCAATGGATGCCGTGGTTAAAAATATAAGAACAATTTAAAACCTTCTTCTTTTTCTTTGTAATTTTTAATTCCTTCAAAAAATCATATGAGAAAAACCACAGTTAATACAAGTGCAAATCTTGTGTGCAGCCTTATTGTTGCTTAATCAGTTCTGCTGAAAACAGTGTGTTTCTGCAGAACATAGGCCTGTGTTTGCACTGAATGTGGGTTTAAGGGCTTGAATGGAGGATGGTTTTTGTTTGCCATTGTATATGTCTCTTGGAAAATCTGTCATGCAACAAGAGACGTTTCTTCCATCTCAAATAAACCTTTTTTTTTTTTTTTTTTTTCTTATTTCCATTTACTTACATCTTATTTTATGCCCCTTGTTGGCCTTTTTAGTGGGGGGATCATAGAGACATCTACTGGCAAAGGCTGGCAGTGATGCCATTGCATGCACATATCCTGAGCCCCGCTGCTACTAAGTGATTATCCAAAGTTGTCAATTTCTGTCTATAAAGGATAATGGAAGCTAAAAATCACTCGTGGTTTCTCTCTCTCTTCTTTCTTTTTTTTTTTTTTTTTTTTTTTTTCTTTTTTCCCCCCCTAATAAAAAAAAAAGAAAAAAGCTTGTGAAATGCCCCTATATTGACATCCCAGACTCATGAAAGATGGTGCTTTGTACTGTAGTGGTTTCTGATCTGTCGTAGTTGCAATAGCCACATGTAAGCCAAGGATTTTTGGAATAGTTTGCAATGTACACTGGCTCTGTATTTTGTTGATCCTCTACTCTGGCTCCAAAGGCTAAGCCTTCTAATACTCATTTTTCCCTTTTGAAAGCATTGGTTTTGTGGATTTACTAAATTAGTAATTCATCACTCAGCTATGTTTGTGAATTTTTTCAGTTGCTGGGGATGAACATAAAATAATTGTTGACAGAAATCACTGTTAGCAAGAAGAGTCTTTTCCAGCCCGTGGATTTTCTTTTTGCTGTAATGCATTATGTTCCTGTGAAACAAAAACATATAAAGCACGACACATGCATTCCAGCTGATTTACAAACAAATAGTTTGTGTTCTGGTATTTTTCTGATTTCAGCCAAGGGTTTATCTGAATTTCTGGACCCTTAAACAATTAAATAAAGAGATTTTTTTAAAAGGCATATCAATCCATCAATATTACATGGCCTTATTTTGTTTTTCTAGGAGCATATTTAAAATTGTGCGTTTGAGGTGTCAAGGCTCAGGAGTCAAGTGCTACATGTGATAAATTAAGCAAAGGTCAGGGGCTATGCAATGCAGTTTCAGAAGATTGTCTACCTCCGCTTTTGCAGCTCATTCATGCTGAAGTGATGCACTATGGGAATTACTACCAAACTCTGCTCTGCAACATCTGCTCTCCCTAAGTGAGTTAGTGCACGTCAGACATCTTTATGTCAGAATATTGCAGTGATGGATGCAGTCTTCAGAAAATGCTGCATAAAAATCTGGTGTGCCGTTCTGGCCATTAAGTGAAATTACTATTTAAATTAATGGCGCTGTCACAGTTTATCTGTGCAAAGAATGAACGCTGATTAGGGTATTAAGTAATTAGCAATTTATCACACTGGAACAAGGCTGATAATAATTAAAGAAGTAATGGTTTACCAAAGAAACTAGAAAGGGAGTCACTTCTTGTTATGTGAGTGAAATCTTGGCTGAAAAATTTAATTCAGTCAAACAAAAATGAGGTTCACACTGAAGGAATACAGCCTTGTTTGTTTCAAAAGAAAAACAGTTCATTATCAAAATTTTAGTTTGCCTGTCAGAAGTCCCTCGGGGCTATCTGAGTTGCTTATTAGTATTGAATTGAGTCTTTTTCTGCATTGATTCTCTACATAAAGTTGTTAGTTAGAATCCTAGGAAAAAGGGTGTGAACAGTAAGAAGTATTTACCTCTTGGAATGCTGCTGATTACAGTTTGATTCTGTGAATTAAACCAGTCCCGTAAACAGGTGAAGCAGCCAAGTAACCACCATTTTGAGTTGGTGCTCTGAATCCTTTAGATGGATCATACATTTATAGAGTAATTTTCATTATCTATGAATTCCTAAGAGAGATTTGCTACAATAAATTCCAGAGAGTAAAGTGGCTACTTCTGTACATGTGTTAAATGTCTGTGTACTTCAGAAATTGCATCAAATACAAATTATTTTGTAAGCATAAGAGTATATCACAGCTCTGGGGTGGGTTATTTTGTGTCTACAGAGTGTTTGTGGCATTTGCTTTGGAGTTAAAATTTGCCCCTTTCATTAAATGATGCAGGATTCAAATGCAGAATTTCACAGTTGCAAAACCATATTTATGAATATATGGAAAATTACACTGATTATGATAAGCTTTTCATTTCAAAATAGAATTACTAAAAATAGAGTAAAACCACTTTAATTAATTTTTTGAAGTTTTCAGTTACACAATAAAATGAAAATTATGTTCAGAAACAAACTTCTTCAAGTAAAATTATGAGATGGATGAAACTTCCTTGTGGGTATTTTATCCATTTGATTCCACATACATAGTACGTAACCTTACCTTAGATCACAAAATATGATGTGAAGCATTCGGGAATGCTGGGATGCACTATTTGGAAGTCTGCCTATATAATATCTGTAGGTGATCCCTGCTTATTCCTTGAATTCTTGTTTTCAAGTAGCTCTACAAGTTAGAACTCTTGATGCAGTCACCTCATATTCTAATGTAATCTCACTTGAGCTAAATCGACATAATTCCCACTTCTGAAGATTTTATGCCAAGCCAGATTGCAGCCTCAGCTTTTTCCTTTCTTAACTCTTTTAAAAGTTATTTACATATCATATTCAGATGTATATTTTTTGTTTGTTGGTTTCAGGGATGTTCTGCTGCGGACAGAAATATGTGAATGCGTCAGATACCATATGCTGTTCAGGTTCCAGTGGTGAGTCCCTAGCACATGTTAGGAAGAATGACCAAGTGCCAGTAAAATGCTGTGAGACTGAACTTATTCCAAAGAGCGAAGAATGCTGTAATGGAGTTGGATATAATCCTTTGAAATATGTTTGCTCTGACAAGATTTCAGCTGGAATGGTGATGAAGGTAATTGATAGAAAATCTCTCGGTAGCTCTGATTTGATGATGGAAAGAGAAATACACTGTTCATAACTATTTTTCTAAAATAGGAATATAAAAATTCTTGTGTGCATTATTCATTTTCACATTACATCCATATTAATACCGAATGAGTTCACCATGATTGATGTTATTGCAATGAATTCTAAAGGAATTAATAATGATTAGCTGCCTCTGTGAAGTGTTGCCCAGCACCTCAGATTAGCACAGTGGCTAAAAGCTGGCACACGAACATGGTAGGCATGATAGCCAGTTCCCTTTCTGTGGCCACTGTTCCTGGTGATGTCCCTTGAATGGAAACTGAAATTGAAGTGGCTAGTTCTGAAACATAAAAAAGCTATTACATTTCAGTTTGGACAGGCAGCATGTCATAGATTACCCTAACCTCAATATGTATATATAAATAAAACTAAAGCAATTGATATTTTCTTGATGAGCTTAACTTTGTTCACAAAGAAAACCAACAGCAATTTTGGCATCGGTTTCAGCAGTGTTAGTATAGGTCTTTGAGTAAATTCTAGCAATGATGGGGATACTTTTGATGCCTTTGACACCTAGTGCATTACTCAATTGTTTATTTGTTTTGTTTTGTTTTGCCTAATTTTAATGTAAGCGTACGATAAGCAACAGAAAAGCTAATTCTGCCATTTTAAGAGTGGCATAGGTGCCAGCATGAAACAGTTTGGCCAAATTTCTGCTGCAGCTCCCATTGAATTCAATAGAAATTTTCAAGTAATAATATTTCTGTGTTATACATGATTTGCAAAAATACTGCCAGTGGTTATTTAAATGATTTTTTTGAGAAAACGTTTCAAAGAATGGGAACTCTGTTTAAAAATTTGTATAAATTTATGCTTATATAGAAGTATGGATTTATGAGAATTTTTGCTTTCTAGTTTGTGTTCTGGTGAAAATATTCTTACATGAATTTCATTGTAAACTTGTAGATGTTCAATACATATTTCTATTTCTGTGAGTTGTTCTTCATGGGTTAAATCTTACATCTGCTTTAGTGCCTGTAGAGGTACCCTTATTATAGATCTGCTCTGTAGGACTGACACATTAGAGGGCACAAGTTCTCTAGCCCATGGATAGGGTCCTCAGTTCTTGAAAGCTGCCAAGAAATTACACAGAGCCCCACTGTGTGCTTGGAAAGCTGGGAGAAAAGCCAGGAATTTGCTACTGTGTCCCAGGATGTTGACCTTTGCAGTAGAACAATGTTCAAATTATCAGGTAAAATCACATCCTCGTTTTGTTATAGACTTTAAACAAGCAAACACGGTCATTTAGGGCTCCAGTGGTTAAAATCTGTAATGTTTTCTGTTGTTCTTTTTTTGCAAAGAACTTACAAAAATAAATAAATAAATAAATAAATAAATCAGATTTTCTTCTAGAAAGGATTATAAAAGCATAATGACCAATAATAGTAGACAGGACAGAGGCTGAAAGGGTCGCTGTGTGCTAGAAATACTACTGTACTATGTGGTTGCCTATTTTGGATGTTGTGTAATGACAGAGAAATACCAATGAAATCATTTAAGGAAAGGAAGATGGGCTAAATGTGTTAAAATCATATGTGTATTCCTTAGGTAAAAGAAGAATGCAAGGCTAATACCCTTTGTCCTTTACCTATGGAGAAAACAGCATATTGTGGAACGTGTGACTTCGATCCTAGAGAGAATATCTGTGCATGGATAAAAAGTTCACAGAGCACTACAGGAAAGGAGATAAAGGAAGATGTGTGTCCAGTTGAAGAGGAGACTGTCTACATGGGAAACCCAAACCAGTATTCATTCACAGGTAAGGAGAAGTGGCATGTGGAATTGGTGATTTCCTACTGTGTTTAATTCACATGGGATAAAAAGATGTCCTGATTGCTGTCAGGTACTCTAATTGACTGTGAAGCAATTGTAGTGAAGTAGCATCCTTTAAAAACTAATCAGTGAATCAAGGCAGTATCTTCAGGGGATTGAAATGAGTAATAAGAAGTTCAATGAATACATGAAGTCTAAAGCTCCTTTAAGAACTATTGCTAGAAGTGTATCTATACCAGACAATGGCCTTACATCAAGGAACAACTGTGTTAAACATGTAAGTAGTTTCATAGACGCAGAAAAATGAAGCAAGACTTCCTTTGTATATTTATAATGATTGAGATGATCCAAATGTAATTTTCTTTTTCTAGATCTGAACCTAGAACCTTTTGTCACATATGAGTACAGGGTGGCTGCTTGGAATAGCCACGGAAGAGGCTTCAGTGAAATTAGCAGAGCTGTCACTAAGCAAGATGTGCCACAAGGTGTAAGTCCACCAAAATGGGCCAAGGTGGATAATCGTGAAGACATGATACTTCTAAACTGGGAAGAACCCCTCCAACCAAATGGTACTGTCGTACGTTCAGAAAAGATGGAATATTTTCTATCATTACATGGAGAGTGTTCCAAAATTGAAAAAAAAAAAAAAAAAAAAAAAAAAAAAAAGTTGCTTAATTAACCACTGACACTGAAATATACTTAGCTCTATAAGAAGAATTTGCTCTAGGTTGAGATCATTTTCATCACCAGTAAGAGTAGATTCCAACTTTTAAAAGAAGACAATTTAGTATGTCTCTAAGAAATGCCCAGAAACCTCTCTTGAGACCAATTGTAATAATATAAGGAAATAGAATCATGTTATGAAATAGAGGGAAAGGTGGCTTGATACTCATATTTCTTTCAGGGAAACTTGGTTATGTTTTTTAAAAGGAATGAAATCTTGGACTAGCTCTCTTAATAAACACTAAGATCTACTGAGATGCTGATGTAAATTTTGAGTAGAATAACAGGTAATTGACACTAACCATTTAAGTGGAATGATTGCCAATAGAGAGTGTCCGCCTGGAGATTTCATTTAATATTTTCTGTTTGCAGAGGAGGTTATTATAGAATACCATCGTGCAGTATTTCTCAGCTAACAAAAGGGAAAACTTTCTTTCTGTGATAGGTCTTATTATTCACTATATCGTTCTCCGAAATGGAATTGAACGTTTTAGAGGAACCGAAATGAGCTTCAGAGACACAAGTGGCATCCAGCCATACCACGAATATTCCTATCAGCTGCGAGCTTGCACTGTTGCTGGTTGTGCGGACAGCAGCAAGGTTAGTGAATTGGTCTTTATGGAACTAGTGCCAGACATTTATCAGCCAGTGTGGTAACATAAAAATGCTTTTGGAAAGGTGTAATTTGAAGACATGATGATTATTGAGTAAGTGAAAAACATAAATAATTCTTACTTGGATTCAGCCACTGGCAGGTGATTATTTGGAACTTAAGGTTGATACAAGCAAGCAGAAGAAGAAAACAGTAGCTCAGTCTTGGCAACGCTTAAACTGCACTGTACAAACTGATGTTTGTTAAAGAGGAAGCTGCACATAGAATAAGGGATATTCAAGTGCACATTCTCAACACCTTGAAGTTAAATCTTCACTTCTCCCTAAAGATGCTTCCTCTTCTGTGGTATTTATTAGTTTATCTGCTTTAGCTAGTATATCAGCTTCTTCAATAGCCTTATTCTGAAGATGCTTCTACTACACCACCAGCTTTCCATGTCTACCTCTACTTCAGGCTTTACACTTGCCTTGTGCATAGACTACCTCTACTTCTGTTATAAGGAAACAGAATCTCCTTCCTACCCTTGTCAATGTTTCATTTCTTCTCTTGTCACTTAGAATCACAGATGCTGTTCACCAGCATCACTATTTAAACAGCTATAGTTTCTCTTCTGCAAAGTATCTGCCTTACTCAATGTTTGGAAAAACTGCTTAGGTGACCATTTTTCGAAGTAATAAGCTCACCTTTCTGAAAATGAATTTCTAGGGCTGCAAGCATAAGATTTGTAGAACTGGCAAATAAGTACTATGCTCTGTAATTACAGTATTTGTGGGACTGAAAAGGTGGGGTTTTTCTGATGTTCAGATGTTTTTCTCATTGTTCAGTTCTCAGCCAGACGAATGAGTAAAGAAAGCACTGACACAGAGGGATGGAGATAGGAGGACTGTCCTTTAACTGCACACATAGCTGTGGTCTGGAAGCTATGGAGACACAGTTGCTACAACCAGTAGCCTAAACTGATAAATTCTCCTTAGTATAGTTGTCTGTAATTAAGGAGTTTACTGCTGCTAGCACTGAAGTCTGCAAGTAGAGACTGATTCAATCAAATGCACTAAAACAAGATATGATAGAGGGCACATTTTATATTTACAGCATTGTATAAATACTTTATAGTGGTAATTACAGAAAAAGAAAAGTGGTTCTCAAAGAGAGAAAGGTCTGACTCACTTATTAAACCAGTGTGATTTGAATACGCCTCTATGGGAAACAGTAGAGATTTGTGCTTTTACAAGCACCTAACAAGTGCTAGGTTATTCTTTCAGAATCTTAGGTTTCCTTAGAGAAACCTAAGCTGCAAATAACTTTGATAGAGTTCAGATTGTACAGGATATTTTGAGGTTCAGCCCCATGTTTACTGGTGCTTAAAATAAATGAAATCAGGCAGTTAAAATGCAGAGACACTGACGAACCATATGGAAGAGAGTTATCAAGAGTTTTCAAGCAATACAGTTTTTGTTGTTTTATCCTGTGCTATACACTGCAGCTAAAATGTAGTGAACCTGTTGTGATAAATTGTAGACACAGACTTATGTAATATATTCAAGGTCAGATTTCATTGTAAAAAAAAAGGAGGAAAAAACTAACTAGTTCTCCAGGCTCTTGGTAATGATATGCCAGGCCAAACAACATTTTAAAACAGAAGTGACATTCTCATTGATCATGGTATCTAGTGTACTATTACATTAAATTGTTCTTTAATTCATATGTCTTCAGGTAGTTGCAGTCACTGTCCAAGGAGTCCCAGAGAGTGTTCAGCCACCAGACGTCAGTGCTCTGAACTCAACAGCATTGCGTCTAAGCTGGATTGCACCCAAGAAACCAAATGGTATCATCAGAGAGTACCAGATCAGTCAAGTGGGAAAAGGACTTATATACTCTGACACTGGAAGCAAAATGCACCACACAGTATCAGGTAAGGAGGCAGATCTCTCTGAGAAGCTGATGTCCAGTCCTTAGGATATAAGGAAATATTTAAACTACCACCTGTCAGTAACTTTTAAATGCAACATTTTCTGCTCAGTTTAGAAATGCTTTATATGACTTTACATACCTTTAACTTATTTTCCTCAGGCCTTTCAATTCTGCCACTATTTGTTAAAATATTAATAAATATAATTTCAGAATTATTAAATAAATCTATCCAGCTCAGTACTAGACACGAGCTTTGTGGTGAGGTTGAGCACTCAGATATTCTTTGTAGACTTGACACCCCTTCACACAGATACAGCTCCATTTTACTATCATTAATGTGCTGTGAAGTGGTTGAAGTCACTGGTGCCTCTGTGAACATGTAGCAAGCAGTACCTTGTGTCTGAGGTAATAAAAAGGAAAGAAAGACTGAAAGAGTCAAGATTCTGTTTAGAAACTTATGTATTGCTTATAGCTGTTTTCTTAATGCTCAGTAAAGTTTCACTTATGTGCACGTATCTGAAGAAAACATTCAGGAAATTTGGGGTTGATTTTCTCTTTTCTCAGTTTGTTGAACTCAGTATGCTTGTGAAATTGTTATATTTATGGCTGTTAAAAATTATAATTACTTTTTTTTTTTTTTCCATACCTGTTGATAAACACATGTGTATGTGTTACAGATAATATTGATAGCCACCCAAGAAACCAAAGCTGATTTAGAGCACATCAAGCCCATACAGAACAGCTCCCCTCTCATCTCCCCTCTCAATTGCTTGTTGTCATTCTGACTCTGTCTGGATCCCTTAACGTTTTCAATCAGATCCTCTTTTCTGTATCCACTCACAGACTGAGGTATACTTTGACTGTACTATGCCCAAGTATAGAATTCATCAATGGTTTATCAAAGCTGTTGCCAGATCCACTGCTTCTGGACAATGAGTATTAAACTAGAGTATACAAATTTGTGGAGTATGATTCAGAATTGCTGTTGTATGTTTGTGATATAAAGAACACCTACCAAGATGCAACGATTTATTAGTAAGCCAGCTGAAAAACACTTCTGTGATCCCACTTCCTTCCCAAAAAGTGATTATATGTCCAGAACTGAAATTTGTAAAGTTTTTCTTGCTTATTGCAAAGGAGAAGAAATCCTTGAGAAACAAGGATCTTTTTTCCTCTTGTGTGCCCGTTCCATTGAACAGTTATCCAGTCCTGCCATGTTCAGCCAGACACAAAACAAGTGATCGTTCCTTGTCATAAGCAAATGTTGTTGAAAATGTTGTTTTCTGTGACAGGTTCTTTGGATAATAATGTAGAATTCATGGCACTGATTCTTCACTCTGGATAACTATTGCTCTCTAAACCCGAAGAATAAGAATAATCTCAAATTTTTGAGCTATCTGTTGTCTTATTCCCTGTGGATGTAGGTTTTGATTTTCTTGTTTTCTCTTTTTTCTTCTCCGAAAACATCCGCTTTTCCCTGAGCAACTGTTGAACTTTAATGAAGCTGTAGCATTAGTATTTCTTGAGACTCTGATTCTCAGGTCTTGCAAATAACAGATGAAAAGGCTAGCACCTTGCCACTGCACCATTGTCTTGCTGCTTATTTTTAATTACATCAAAGCTTTGGAAACATGATCCCACAAATGCTTTGTGGGAATAGCGGTGAATGTGCTCATCATGTGAAATCCATAAATTGCTTATAATCCTCTCAAGATGTTAAAAAAAGCATTAAGTAATTGAAGACAGGAAGTCCTCAGTTAATTATTTAGAGGTGTTATCAATGCTTTAAGCAAACTGAAGCATTTTCTGCTATCTCACTGAGTTGAATGCCACTGGGACACAGGGGCAGCAGCCATCATCTTCTCATATTCTCTAATGCAAACAGCACATGGCAGCTTGTCAATAAAAGACCTTTTTATATCATTTATTACTGAACACTTCCACTACCCTGTACAGAGCAATTTGGATGACAGTTATGGCATTGTTTCACTTTGCGTTACTACTACTTTACAAATGGGCCTGCTAATGCTCTGCACTGGGGGGCAGGCAGAGGGTAAGACTGAAGAAAATAATTAGAGGAACAGTAAGAGAGAGCTACAAGTGCCCTCTTCAGCAGAAGCAAGTGGGTTTGAAGTAAAAACTCACATATCTTTCTTTTTAATGCACTAATAACATATCTCAAATAAGAAGTTTTATACAGCATGTGTAGAAACAGTCATCTTTAGGTTGATACTAAAGTTAGGAGAAGATAGAAGAATACAAAATGCACATGACTGAATAGTTTCAAATATATTCTCTATTTCATAGTAGTGAAAATTGAAGAGATGCAATAATGCTGTCACTGGTCAACTCCCTTTCCACACACCTCTAAATTACAAGTAATACTTATCTAAAAGAAGCTCTTGGGGATGGAGAGGTTGTGTGAGGCTGCGGTCAGAAGTCTGACATCCTCCTGAGTAAAATTCCCGTAGTGGGACCAGAGAGTGTTAGCCTGGGAGCTAATTACTGACCTTGCTGGAGCCATACCCACAAATGGAGAGAAACTGCATCAGAAGGAATTATTTGGCTAATAATGCAATCTTTAAAAAGCTTCTTCGCAGCTCTTTTGGCAAACAACAAATACTGCAAATAAGAACATATACTTCTAAGTGTAAAGCAACAAAATAAGAATAGACTAAAAAAAAAAGAAAAAGAGAAGTATCCTCTTGTGAATAATCACAGAGAAATTGGATAAGCAGAATGCTGTTTGTGTTTCAAGATTACCTTACTTGTTATTTTTATTATTAATCACATACAGAGCTTTGTACAGAACTTGGCAAAGCATAAGTACAAGAAGGCACTTATTGCAAAGCTTTAATAACCTAGATAAAAATCTGCTATGACTGCTCCATGTATGACTAGAGGTTTCGGGTATAAATTTGGTGAAACCATGTGCTCTTTTTTTAATGCCCATTTTTCTCTTTAAAGTGTAGCTGTAAATGAGTATTGCTTTATTATGCATGTTTCCTTTAAAAGTGAACATGACTCCCTTTAGGGGAATTCAAGTAATTTGTTGCCACAGTAATCTTTTCTATCCTGAAATGTTAAATACTTGGCTTTCCTCCACGCCTTCACCTCTCTCTAGTCTGCAAGTGTCATTTCCTCCCCTCTTACTTTTATATTCAGTGTTCAGATGATTTTTATTCTCTTCCAATTCATGATTAGGTTACAGTCAGGGCTGTCCCTCTGAGTCATCTATTTATTTTCTCCCTTTCACATATCTGCAATTTGTAAGCAGCCTGCCCGCCTCCATTCATTGTTTTACCTTTCTGCATAATTGGCCATTGCTATTTCCTTTGTTTTGTTTTGTTTTTTTCTGTGTATTGTAATTACAAAGTCTTCATACTGGCTATAAGCATGGATTTGTTTATAAACAAAGATCTAGCCCAGGCATTTTTTCCTTTTCACAGAATACCATTGTTCTTGAAGTAATTACAATTAGGCCCACAAGTTACACCACTAGCATGGTCACAAAGCCAAGCACTTACAAACTGACCTATATAATATGTGTGAATTGACCTGTCTAATCCTACTTCAGGCTCTTTTACATAAGCACTATGAAATGGCCTGTATGACAATGGCATGCTTGTTTGCAGGTAGGATTGCTGCCTTATTCTGTGTACAAGCTGTGCCTCCTCGAGGGCAGAATAATCATAACAAAAAAAATTACTTTTGTATATAAGATAGCCTCCTCAGCTTTTGTGTCGTTTGGTAATGTTATTCCTTCTGGGAATCTCGGGTTGATGGGCCTAATTGGAAGTCTGCATGCAAATATCCTTTTGGCTCAGCAGATGTCAGGTGGGCATGAACCCAAGGTTCATGCAGATGTGGAGCACGATGAGGGCAGCTGCAGGAATGGCACAGACCCATTTTCAGCCCAGATTTGTGCCCTCAGCCAAGCTCATAGATGTGCCAACCTCCATTTCCAGCACAGCACTACCTGGCCTCACCGAGCTGGGGGCCACATCCTGGCCCTACCCCAGCCCCAAGGAGGTATCCAGGTTCACTACCGCCTCGCTCGTGCCAGGAAAAAGGCTTGGGCAGGTGTCTTGAGTCCTGTGGGACAGTGGGTTAGAAAGTTACAGCAAATGAAGATAGGAGGGTGTTGAAGGAGAGATGGTCCCAGGATTGAGTTCTCTGGGGCATTCATTTCAGTTTAGGCTGCTTGCTGGCTAGCACAAAGGTAGGCACATCGCAGCCTTTCACTGGTTTGCTGTAAAATTTGTTCTTCTTCCTGTTGCTACCTTTAAGTCCGCTTTCTTTCATTCAGTTCAGTAACCTACAGGCATTTTGTTGTCAATGATCAGGAGCTTCGTTGAGGCTGAGGTCTGGACTGTTGTTCCTATGCTGCAAGTGCTATCTAAGTAAATTGAATTGAAGCTAACTGAGATATGTCTAAAGGAAGGGCATCTATAGATCCATTGTAGCACAGCAACATATTCACTTCAAATTGATTTGTCAGATTTTTAAAACTAGTAGAGTATGTATTTCAAAGTTAGCAATAATTCACTATTTCAGTATGATTCAGATTTAAAGAGGAATTACTCAAATGTTTTGTTTGCCAAAAATACTGAAAGTTAAATTTACCTTACGATGCAGTACTTTCTATGTAGTTGCACAGTCCTTGAGATGCCTGATGTCAGCATCCTAGTCTAATCTCTGTTCCTTCTAGGTCTGCTGCCATACACTAACTACAGCTTCCTGCTTACTGCATGTACATCTGCTGGCTGTACTTCCAGTCAACCACTTTCAGGTCAAACTTTGCAAGCTGCTCCTCATGGTAAGGGGAAAAAGGCATTCTTACAGACCTGCAATGATGCAGTCATTAGGTCTTGTATTTTTAATGGTTTAACAAGGTGCAAAACTCCATTATCATCCATCAAGCTATCATGTATAAATTTACACAAGAGAATTTGTCTTTCTTCTTGGATCTCATCACTGTCTTTACACTGACTGCCTAGCACTGCATTTATGCTTTGTTTTTATGACAATTTTTCCACTTTTATCTTGAAGTTAGCAAGGCTAGATTTAACAGATGTATGTTTTTAAAACAACAAATAAATGTGCAGGATAGCCAGACACAGAAATGCTGGAGTCTTTGACTTTGTTCTCCATTAATCTATATTTTGTCTAGTTAGATACATTTAATGAGTGTTTAATTAAGAATGTGTATTAAATTCTGTTATCCTTTCTGGCACCGTTTAATGCTTTTGTTACATTGCTGAAAGCAACAGCACAAACTGTAAAAATGGAAAATGCATCTTTATGTATCTGTCATTAAGTTAAATTAGTGTCATTGTGGTGTAAATAGGGGTATGGCCGGAACCTCATCATATCATAGTCAGCTCAACAGAAGTAGAAATCTACTGGAGTGAACCAAGGATACCCAATGGACTCATTACTCAGTATCGATTATTTCGTGATGAAAAACAGATATTCTTGGGTGGTAGTAGAGACCTGAATTTCACAGATGTTAACCTGCAGCCTAACAGTAGGTAAGGTATACTAACGTACTGTGATAATGTGTGAAATGTGATGAAAATGTGTTTGTGAAACATACAAAAATGCAAGTTACTCCTTTAATGCAAGAAAAATCTCTTCCTTTTTTATTTATTTGATTAAAAAAATGGCAACGGGCACTTGTGGGAAGCTTCTAAATGTTGGAAAGATTTGATTAAATGATTATTTTGTTCTTTTTCTGAGAATAAGTTATTGTTTTGTTATTCTTTTGTTGGTGGTGGTCCTTTATCAGTTGTTTGTTTTTTATAGAATGAACCAGAGAATGGATTGGGTTGGAGGGGACCTTAGAGCCCAACCAATTCCACAGTCCTGTCATGGGGAGGGGTGTCCCCCAGCTCAGGCTGCCCAGGGCCTCATCCAGCCTCGCCTTGAGCAACTCAAGGGATGGGGCGCCACAGCTTCTCGGGGCAGCTGTGCCAGGGCCTCACTGACCTCTGAGTAAAATTTTCCTAAGTAATATAATTAGAAAAATTAAAGGTTTTCTATGACAGTCAGCTGTTAGTGTGGTTTATAATGTTTTTTTGTGAATATTGAATATCAGTTGCTGATACTTTGAATAGGCAGTTCTGAAATTCTGAAAGGTTTTGCATTTTTTGAGGGCTGATATTCCTCTTATGTAAACTCCTGCAAATTTTAGTATGAAAACTATTATTTTGATTATCTAAGAAATCTTTAAGGTGATAATGTTCACTAATTTGGTATTTGTACTCTATTCACTTTAAACTAGAGAAAATGTGAATGTTCTATTACTGACATGCTTAAAGCTTCTAACTGTAGCGCCTACTGATCTTTTTGTGTTTGTGCAGATATGTTTACCAGCTGGAAGCCAGCACATGGGGCGGCAGCAACACTAGTGATAAATATGTTATACAAACACCAGTGGGAACACCAGAGAAAATTCACGTTCCATATAATGTCACAGTAATGGATGCATATTCTATATTCCTAGCTTGGGACATGCCAGGTAAAAATGTATTTCTGTGTATCATTTTGTAGCAAAATGGGTGGAATAACACTATATTCAAGCAAGCAGTTGAATCATCCTGAATTTTTTATTCCGTGTATTTGGTTTTACTGTTTGTGTGATTTAAATAACCAGTATCTATATCTGCTGTTTCCTGGAGACATATTAGTTTAATGTTGTTGACCTATATACTTGACATGGGTATTGTGAGGATTAGCTAATCAAAAATCATGCATTAATTTGATCTTGTAAATTATTACTGAATACAAGTAGTATGAGGGAAAGAAGCAATTACACTGAAAATAAGTTTTCCCTTATGTTCCAACCAACCTGAGTTATCAACAGGGAGACCTGCCAACCTTCTGGGCTAGTGATGTCTTTATATCTATTCTGGCAAATAAAACGTACAGTTGTCCATCAGGTATACTGCATTGAACTCCTTTAACAAAAGGTGTGAAAGTGTGATACAGAGATCCTTCACTAGCTTTGACCCTGATAGAATAAATTTAACTCACTACAGTGCCTTACTGTTACATGTATGTATTACCTTGCAGGATGATTCTGAGCAAAGACTCAGAATTTCTTTGTCCTCTTGTTCCTCTTCCCTTGAACATCATTAGGTTGTCTTGGCCTTCAACAGAGGTAGAGTAGAAAGGAATAAGTGAATAACGGCGTCTTCTGTAGTTCGTTTCCATCAAGGTGTCTTCCAGTTTCTAGATATTTTTTTTTTTTCAGTTGTAATGAAGTCAGTTTTTTTAGATATTTCAAATGTTTGCATACTAGCAACAATATGTGCTTTATCAGTGAACTCACAGAAGTGTTTGATGTCACCTCTTCCTAATTATTTAAGATATTTGTGCCTTACAGAGCAGTCGCAGCAACATCAAGTGACATTAAAAATAAAGTGACCTAGAAAAGGTATTTTGCCTTCAGTGCTGGGATCGCAAGTATTGCAGCAGTGCTTAGCAGCGTTCACCCTACCCATTTAAGCAATGGTTAATAAATCTATAATACCCTGAGCTGTCAATCTTTTAGTTTTCAGAAGCACAAAATCCATTATAGAAATGCTATAATATATGAAAAAGATTAAAATCTTAAATTAAACTTTTTCCCCTTCTGCCTGGAAGGATTTAGAACCTAGCAGAAGGCAGGTGAATTCGAATGGCACATAATCTACAGTTGGTTTTATTGGAAAGTGACTTGTACTGTATTATAGTTTTGATAATAAATGTAATTTAAGATACAAAATATTCAGCAACATTTTAAATAGATTTAAAACATAAGAGTATACTGGAAAAGTGTAGGCTTGTGTTGAGTGAGGTGTTTTCCTTCTCATTCTAGATTTTTTTTTTCCAGCTGCTCAAATTGCTGTTCCATGTAGCAGTTTACAAGCCTGCAAGGAGCATCAGGCTCTGTGTGCTAAGTTTGGTTATGCTGCAAGTAAGATTATGTGTACAGAGTTTTGCGCATTATCTAAGCCGCACAATCAGAGGGGCGAGGGGGAGATAGGACATTATGAATCTACTGTAGAGGATGAAGGGTTGATATAAACACGCAGCTGTAGGAATCGTTCTCCTCAGACAGGGGAAATAACATGTCCTTCCCAGCTACTGGGTTGTAGCCTCCAAACTCATCTTACCTTTGTGGATATTTGGTGATTCAGTCCCTTCTTCTTTGCCTCCATGTGGCATCAATTACTTAAGCCTTTAAGTGTGGACAAGAGATTGTTTTTTATGCAGTACCCCAGTAAGGATAGATGGAAAAAGAAAAACTGCTGTTCCTTTTATCACAGTGCCCAAGGGCCATTTGCTGATCTTTCTTGAAGAAATGGGGAGTATTAAAAGAAGAGAAATGCTACTAAAATAAACCCTGTGTGCAGAAGCATAGATGTATACAGAAGCTCAGAAATGCATTTGTGACTGTTCATAATCCTGCTTGTTCAGAAATATTTGAGTTCTTACTGCTTTTTAACAAGAGGAAGATTGGAGTGGAAGTTTGTTCTGGATGTTCCAACCTGGAATGACTAATAGGTCCTATACATGCAGACTTCTGAGGCCACAACTATTTCCACCTTGGTAGAATTTGCCTAAACATTTTATCCCTATTCATGTCACTGTGTGATCAAGTAACCTTTTCTACATTCTATATTTTTTCCACATATCAGTCTAATACATTATATTGAAATAATACAGATTTCACTTTTAAACCCTGAATCTGGCTTTTATTATAAGGAATGGGATTCACTTTAGAACAAGCCAGTTGTTTTAATTTGTACAGACTCTGTGAAAAAGGAAGATATTAAGTTTTGATGGGATGGTAGTTTGTTATGATGTCTTTGTGTCTGTGGGCATCAGGGATGCTTTGGCATTCTACCTACTAATTTGCTGTAATAAATTTTGATCAAATATTCACCCTCAGGATTAATTATGGGTATCATATTATGCAGACTTTCCTTTTGTCTTGCTTTAATTATAATATTTCAAAACTGGGATGTATCTAAATATTATAACTTTATAGTTATGTATCATTTCACAACTCCTCACTCAGTCAGCAGTAATGTAGCCAAGTAGTGGCTGAAGTGATAGGTTCCGAAAAAATATTTGACACACCTCACTCACTGTAGAAAATAGGACTCTACTGTCTGAAACAGGTATTCTATTATCTTGTGCTGCACTGCCTCAATGCACAGACCTCAGTGGTACAGTACATTTCACTGACATGTTGGAGAAGGATATGTTGCAATTATTATGGAACTAATGGTTATTAGTGTCATGGATAGTGTCCTGGTTTTATCAGGAGAAGGACTGATATTTTTCATAGTGTATGGTATGAGTCTACGATTTGGATTTAGGACAACAATGATGTTGATAAGACAATGATGTTTTAGGTACTGCTGAGCAGTGCCAAGGACATTTCAGTTTTCCAGCTTCTTGCACTTCCCTGCCAGTGAGGACACCAGGAGGGGTACAAGTTGCTGGGAAGGGACAGAACAGAACGAGGACAGCTGAACTAAGTGGGCCTAAGAGATATTCCATACCATATGACATCATGTGGGAAAAAAAATACCAAAACAAACAAAACAGAACAAAACACAACAACCACCAAAAAAAAAAACAACCCCAAAACCACAACAAAAAGTAGAGGAGTTAGCTGGGGAGCAGCCACTGCTCAGTGAATGGCATCAGTTAGTGACTGGTGAGGAATTGCATTGCATATCACTTGTTTGCATCTGTATATATATTATATATACACACATATTTATATGTGTATATATATTTATAATTATAATTACTGTTATTTCTCTCCTTTTTTTTCTAACTTAATGAATTGTTTTAATCTCAGCCTACAAGTCTTAGTTTTTCCCAATTCTTTTCCATTCCACTAGGAGTGGGGGAATGAGCAAAAGTCTGTGGTGTTTAGCTGCTTGCCAAGTTAGACCACAACAGATAGAAGCAGAAAAGCTGAATTGAAACAAACAAAAACAAACAAACAAACAAACAAAAGAACTACCATAAATCTCCTAGTGCATATCCATAGATGTTATTGATGGGTAGGCAGGTGGCCATCTTGCATTTCAACTCATCGAGAAGCCCACTTGCCCTCACTGGGGACCTAATTCTTCTAGATTTGTTCAGTTGCTGGTAATAATAAACTCAAAAGAAGTAGTATTCTGTCCTTTGCTTCTATGTTATTTTCTTTGCACACTAATGATTATCCACATTAAAATGTTTCCTTTCTTTCATCGCGTTTTAAAGCTCTACTTCAACCATTTCTAGGATTGCTTTAGCAAATTAGAGTGAAGGTTATGTAACGTATCTATTCCTACTTTATTCCTGTTTGGACCAAACCTTGTATTTGAATGGCATTTGCATCTCATCTTCGCCTATTATATTCATCAACTAACGTGGTTTCAACTTTGTTTCAGAAGAACGATCAACATGATCTAAGAAGTTGTACTGACTTTTGCTAAGGCAATCTTACATTTCCTCTTTTATTTATCACATAAAATAGTGTTCACACCACATCACTATAGGCCAATTTTTTCAAGCTCCATGTTCACAGTTTTGCATCTTAAAAGTAATCAGCAACTCCATTGTTTCTGCTTTGTTGGGAACACTTGAGATAACCAGAATGAGATACCTGGATATGCAAAGTTTAAGTTTAGTACTTAATCTCAGAAAACCAAATATATTTTTTATTGTGTGAGATTAAATATTAACATATCAATTTAGTCTTCATCCTTTCACTTCTTTTTTTTTTAACATAAAAGACATTATATCTTTATTTTAGTATTTGTTGACTATAACTGAAACAATTCATCTATTTTGTTTAAGTTGTGATGAACTTTCACATCATATTTAACAGCTTTTCATAAACTGACTTCAAAGAGATTTTTAGTAATCAGTCTGTAATAGAGAAAGTGACTTTTGTCCCACTTCTAAGTATCTTGTGCTACAGATGCTATTTTATGAGCTACCCTAGTTTTGAAGTCAAAATGAATTTGCAGAGCTTTTGCACAGAATTGTATATTAAGCATTACCCAAATATGCCTACACAAAAACAAGGTTTCATTTGATTCACTTGTCCCATTGTAGAGTGTGCACCTGCTGTGAAATGAAGTCTCAGAGAAAAAAAAAAAAAAAAGGAATAATTTAACTTTTTTTATTTGTAAAGATAATCAGGGTTTTTCTGATTACATCTTCACTTCATAAATGTTAAATAACCTATCAGCATCTAGTTGTTGTAAATTATGAAGAAGAGTATTGCTGGGAATATTAACCAAGTAAATCCTTGTTCTTTAGTGAACATGAAAATGTGTTATGGCAGGTTGTCATTGTGCTCATGCTAACTTTGACACCAAATAACAAAACTGCCATTTGCACTTAGGGTAAATTAGTTCACTTGTGCTTTTACGGTTCCTTTTATTCTGACATAAATTTATGAACTCTGGAACTAACCGAGTCATGTGGTTTACCATCTGACTTTAACAAATATGCCTATTTTGTTTCCTTCAGTCATCAGAGCACACATAGTAGCAGCAGACTGGCTGCAGATGCTAAAGGCGATTCTGGAACATACAAGGTTTTTTGACATATTTCTGTGTATGAGTGTACTTCTTTATTTTTTGGATTATGAAGTGATCCTCTGATCCTAGCATTTAGTGAATTTCATCAAACTGTGGAAGCATTTCCAGTGAATATTTGAATTTTGTAGTTTTATTTGCAGTTTCCTTCTTGCTCCCTGAAAATATTTTATTCTGCTGGCCATGCTTATTAGTAGTATAATTTCTAATATATTTGCAAGTTTTAGTAGCAGTTTAGCATTTGAGATTTCTTTTTATCATTCCTTCTTATATATATATAGACCGAGTGCTGGATGTGAGTCAGATATTTTGAACTAGGTGTCCTTTGCAGCATGTTACTGATTGGATTCAGTTGTAGTTGCTTATATTTCATCTTCCTTGGGAAACCAGGCATTCTGAATAGTTCAAATTTGTAAGTTTTCTGGTGATCTTTTGCCCAGAATAAATGCAGTTATTAGATGCACAAAAGGGAATTATGTGTCACATTTGTAAGTTAGTGAAAGATTCTTACTGAAAAATCTGCTATGTCATAAGGACTGGAGAAGAGGGCGAGCTTACCTTTCCAAAAAAATCATTTTCTTTCTTGTAGAAACTATACTATACTTTAAGGTCACTTCTCATCTTTCCTTTGTAGTATCCTACACAATTTTAACAATGTACTTCTATTATTCCATTCCTAATTATTTTTCCATAAAAATTTACATTGAGAAAGAAAACTTTGCATTTGTATTTTTTCTACTTTCTGTCTTGTTCTCCTTTCACCTCCTCTTCAGTGACTAATATCAGTATCCTCTTTATTCCTCTGAACTGATCATCTGAATAAGCTTGACACCATGCTTCCACTTCAGGGCTATTTTTTTTTCATCTTCTTAGATTAACAGCATTTCCTCTGTCTAGCATCTAGTGATGCAGCATATTCTTATTTTGGGGGGATTTTCATCCCGTTTTTCTTTAGACAATTGTGAAAATCTGGCATTTCAAATATTTTTCTGATCTTCCAGAGTATATCTATTGTTTATAGCACCATACAGAAACTGGAAATCTCCCGTTTCTTGTATTATTTTTTTTCCAGTGCCAGTTTCCTCTGCCAGTGAGTCTGAAGGGATGGCATATGGCTTAGCTTTGTTCTCTTGGAGTAATAGATTTTTCAGCTTCTCAGCTGGACTGGAAAACAAGTAATTGACAGCGTGGGAAGATGAGTAGAGGGGGGGGGGAAAATGTTTGAATTCAAACGAGTAAAAATCAGTTTCATTTTCCTTCAACAAAAATCTAGAAATTGACAGTTTGTTTTATACCAGCTGAAATGACACGTTTGTTGGCTTAAAGTAGTGTATTGTACTCTTCTAGTAGAGTAGGCTAAGCTACACTGAGGTACTGCTGCTGGGCTAACAAGGGATAATTTGCTAAATGGTGGCAATTCACTTCTTTGATCATATGACTCTGTACTCCAAAAGCAGTGCTTAGTAGCTGTTAGCCCTCCAAAATAAAGAAATAAAAGCAGCCCGATTCTCAATTGTAAGGTCGCTTCTCTTCCCCAAAGTAGCAATTGCGACACTTGCATTGACTGAAGTGAATTTTGATTTTTAACTAAGGGCTGTAATGTGTATCCTCCAATTGTGATCTGCAGGTGGATCTTTTTCGGCTTATATTTAAATGGTTTTAGTTTCCAAAAGAGGCAGTAGGCAAAACCTCCAGAGGAGCTTGCTTTTAAAATTGCATATGATGAATCTCTTTGAAGTTGTCTTACACTGGTGTTAGCATTTCAGATAATCACTGGTTCTTCTGTTTCACAACAGGGATATTCACTGTCGATACGCCTTTGGAATACAACGTTTTGCTGAATGCAAGAAGTCCCGCTCTGCTAGTAAAGCCAGCAGGTCGGGCACATTTTGCTTTTGTGGATGGCCTAGATCCCTTCACCCTGTATGAGATAAGAATACAAGCATGCCAGAATGGTAAGAGGTTTTTTAAAAGGCTCACCTCTGTGACTGGAAGGAAATGGAGATTTGCCAGACAGATTCAACTCAGCAGAACAGACAAAATCTTATTTCTACATCAGAGTGAAATGTTTACCCAGTAAAAAGAAAGCCTAGCACTGAATGAAGCATTAAATATTTCTCCATGTTACATCATGAATAATTTACATGGAGATTTAAAAAATGAGTTTTAGCCTGTATGTGCCATTTTATTACAAACTCTTCACAAATAGCTTATCGGTTTTTGAAAATGTGCACATAGAACGAAATGGGTTCTGCAGCTGTTCACCTGGAAGATATTGAAATCATAAAGACACTGTGGAAGAGCCTAAAGATTACAACATTTCTTAAACTTAGTAGAACATTTCAAAATCCTATTCAAATCTTTCCACAGTGATACCTTGGAACCAACTATCTTCACACCTCTACTGGGGAAAGTCAGGAGAAATTCATTGATGAAGTTGCGCTTATTTAAATGAGTATTTAATAATGACAGTGGGTGAAATGAGGCAGCTTTTCATCAGGAGCTTTTTGACTTAAGTTTCATCTCCTTTTACTGTATTATCTATTATTTCTGGTAGCCTACTTTGGAAATGCTCAGTCCTGAGCTACATCACAAAGAAAAAATTGATGCTAATGGAAGAAAAAAAGGAGATTCTGACAATGTCACACTGATATGTTAGTGAAATCTCAGTTTGCTCCTCCTCAAATTTCTCTCAAAAATGTTCATTATTTTAAACTTCTATCACTGATGTTTATCTTACTGGCCTGGGGACCTTGTTGCACATTATAAAGACCATTAGGAGATCCCGAAGGGTTTTGTGGGGACAGAATAACAGTTGTGGTTACACAGTGTTTTAAGCAACATTTAAATAACTTGCAAAAGAAGCCTCAGCCAGTGATTATTTAAATACATTTTATTTTTTATTCTTTCATATCTCCTAAACCATCCTCTTGGTTTTTGCTTTCTTGGGTGATTTACTATCTTCATTGTGTAAATGTAGACCTCAATAGAGCTTATTTGGAGAGCACGTTTATTTTCTTGTACTTTCAACTTTTAAATCAACTTTTAAAATGACTTGTTTTGTTTGAGGAAGAAACTCGCATCTCTAAACAAACATCTGGGTTTTGTAGGTGGATGTGGAGTTAGTGGTTGCACATATTCGAGAACTGCTGAAGCACCTCCTCTAGAATTGAGCCCACCTACCATTAAAGCAATGGGATCTGCACTCATAGAAGTGAAGTGGGCACCACCTAAGAAACCAAATGGCATAATTACCAACTATTTTATTCACAGGTAAATGCTTTTTCACCTCAGATTCTGTAGCCATACTGAACTGTTCAATGTCTTGAAACATTAGTAGGTAAAAAGATATGATAAAAAGTCTGTCAACTTTCCTTTCAAGTGCTGTGTTGTTATGTATGGATGGACATGTTGAGAATAAGAACTGAGAGGAGAATCACATTCCAAATCTTCAAGTAGAAAAAAACAGGTGCAAATACATTTGCCAGAATTTGAAAGGACAGACAAAAATTGTAACATAGCTGCTCCTATTGTGTTTACTTAAAACAGTAGGAACATTCTTCAGCCCACTGATAGTCAATTGGGAAATGTGAAGTGGAAATAGGAGTGACTCACTATTTGTGAAATTTTCAAACCCAAACATGGTATTTGGATTCCTAAAACAGAACAGTTTTCTAAGTGGAATTATGTTCCTGTTGTTAAGTAAGTAAGTAACCTGGAGTGTGATTATAGTTCAGTTCCATTCCATAAAGTCTTCCAATTAAACTACAGCTCTTCATGTCCCATGATGTTCATTCTCAGCCGTCTGGGTGGCTGACTGACATTGTCACTCCCTTCAAGGGGCTTCATACGCTTTGTGTGAAGATTTTTCTACATAGATACTCATGTTTAGGGAAGTATCAAAGTAGCAGAGCACTGTGCCCATTGATCCTTTAAAACCTTCCTGAGGAGATCTTTCTAGAATAGCTTTAGAAAGCCAGAGGACATAAAACTCAAGCCATGTGTTGGACAGGGATTAAAACTCTGAAGTTCTTCTTTCTTTCCAACTACAAATATGTGCGGCAAACACATGCTGGGCTGAACCTGACTTCCCACACAGAGTTTGGGATGTTTTATTATATTAGAGCTCCAACTGAGAAGACAGAACCAAATTACCTTTTTGAATCAGCAGTGTTAATTAATATAAATTCACTTTCATGTTAAGTACATTAGTAGCCTCTAAAAATTCCCTCTCTTGAAAAATCCTTTTGTTTGCTATTTTTTAATTGTCTGACCCAAAAATACCAAGTCTCTCTCCCATAAAAAGAGAAATAAAGTGTGTGTTATAGCCTAAGACATGTCCTCACTCTGTCGGTTTTGTAAATAAAGCTGATGATTACTGTGGCTATTCCATGGCAGCCATAGAACAGGAAAACAGGAAATATAATGCAGAAAGCCTGCTTCAATGAAAAATACTGTAAATTGAATTTGACAGCATTTGATGGCATTTGATTATTCTAGTCACAGCCAAACAATGATATAAAGAGTAATATGAAACAGAATGTGTTACTGCCTAGCAGACTCAAAAGCAATAAACCTTCCTGCAATGTGACACAATCACTTCACAATCATAATTGTAGCCTGTTTGATACCTCTGAGTACAGCAGAAGGGCACTGACTGACATAGATACATTTTGTTTTTTATTTAAAGTGAAATGAAAATGGCGCACTGGGGCTCCAGATACAATCGTTATATTCACCTACATAGGCATGAATCACTTGGCAGTTATTTCAGCTGAAGTTTAAATGTGCTTAGACAACAACAATATCAAATCTTTCTCAGATAGCTGCAAAAAAATCAGAAATGGGATGTAAGCACATAGTTCTTTTTCATTTTGTAGCCACACATAGCCTTACATTGTTATAGCATCAAGGCTGCATTATTTCCATGGGAAGTTATGGCATGTATTTTCTTCTTCATCATGTACCTTTTCCTTACTGCATCCCCACCAAAATAAATTAATTAAACCTGGAATGTTTGGGGAGTTTGTGTGTGTGTGTGTGTGTGTGCATGCAGATCTCTGCATTAGAATGGCAGGACTCATGCTTGTTCCTCGAATCACAGAATCAGAGGTGTGTTTGCAGCCATTTTGTTACAAACTAAAAATTAAAATACTAGCCTAAGATAATAGAGATGGTGATGTTTTATTCTTGATTCATATCAAAGACTTAAACACAGATCTGAGGCTTTTAAAGTTTTCCAGCAAGGACCATGGCTTAGAAGGGATTGGAAATGATATAACGTGGTCCATGAAACAAGTATCCCCATTCTACTCCTCTTCCCATTCATCATTATGTAACATCTTTATGCTCTAGAAGAAGTAGTATTGTGGAAATAAGTGATGTATTTCTTCTTTTAATAAGATACAGGCAACATCACCTAATGAAACTGCTCCGACCAGCACGTCGTGTAGGATGTATGAGATGACTCAGTATGGCCTGTAGAATTATAAGGAGTTGGGTTCATATCTGGCTTAAGGCAGTTTCTGAATTTTGTGCTTAAGTCTCAGCATCAAGTTCTGCAAGATTATATTATTTAGTACAAATATGTGAGTCTGTAATCTAGCTCTCATTAGCTGAGCAATTCTCACACATTAAAAACAGGCAGTTTTAGACAGAGGAGATGCCTCCATGGCTGTTGGTTGTTCTGACTTGCAGTGTAGAGGCCTCTAAGCTGATTCTGTATGATCACTTCACTGCTTACTCTTATGCTCTTAAATGTGTACTATACCAGAGATAACTTCCAAGGCACACAGATCTAACCATTATGGGTGAATATATCAATGGATATAAGAACTACTGAAGAGTTTTATTCATACCTGTAATTAGTATAATACCTAGTCTAACTAACTGTGCATTACTTGCAGTAATCTCAGTTTCGCTTGGTTGATTTTCCTTATATTAACAATCTTAAATAGAAAAAGACAGAGAAATGTTAAAACATATGAACTACAGTAGTATAGTCTTGTAACCAAATGGCAAGTAAGGCTGCTTTGTTTAGTTGGATATGAAATTGTAGGGGGGGAATATTGTTGATGTTGCATTCTTCCTCCCCAAAATGATTTGAGAGTGTTTTACCCCAGGGCCAGCAGGCACCACAAAAACATGTACTTTTGTTGCACAGTGACAGATAAATATGTGGATAAGAATTGTGGATTGACCTCAGGGGTTCATGGAGTATCCCTTCTACATAAGGAGGCTGAGGAGTCGGAGTTGCAGTTAGCATTGCAGCCCTCTGCATATAGCTATATTAGACATCTGTCACAAAGAAGATTACATTTTCCTCTTCATGTCATCTTGCTCCAATTGGTTGTGGGGTAGGGAGAATTTGCCCTTATAAAAATAACTCTGTCTGAGCATCTTTAAAACGAATGTAAGCAGCAAATCAGACTATGCAGATTCAGAGACAGCTTCCAGCTCTTGGAAATGTTATTCTCCTTTGCAGCTCATTGTACATAAGAAACACTTCCAGTTAAATGAGCAGTTGAATCTTAAATCTTAAGACGACTGAAATGATTACAGACTGTTCAACCACTTCTGTTCAAAGTTTATTCATACATGAAGATATTCTGGTTTTTAGCATCACAGATGGAACCATTTACCTAACCATAAGTTTCATTCATTAAATATTCAACAGTAATAAGATCTAAATACTTAACCAGACTACATTGTACAGATTTGCTTGTGGATGAGATTACAGTTGGTGGCAAATTTGATCTTGCAGTGTGAAAAACTGTTTATCACAGAATTTGTAAAATTTATAAAACATAAATTTATGTATTCATTTAAGTGCCACAGTGCTTGGCCAGACAAGACAGGTATTAAATGCAATTTTATTGCACTATAACACACTCTCTATTATCGACAGAGATCTTTAGCATGTTTTTTGAGTACAGAGGGAGAAGACTATATATTTCAGTGTGGGAAAAAGGCATAGTGGTGATTCAGCATTCAGAATTGTGTCTTGTATTAAGTCAGTGAGCAGATCCAAGGGATAGTTCTGCACTGGGCATGTACTAAAAATATCTGATGGAATTTGGGGCTCAAAAAGAAATTTTTTAACCCTCCACCCCCCAATTCATTGTGTTGCAAGAGAGAATTGCTAGGGAATCTTTCCATTCTGTTCTACTTGCCATTCTTCAGCTACTTCTACCAACCAATTCTCAGTATCTACACACCTTGTAATTTGCACCTTTCACTACAATAGGGATCTCTAACCTCAAAACTTCTGTTCCAAGGTAAATACTCTACACAGTGCCCATACAGCCTGCTTATCTCAGAATTAGGCAAATTTCTCTTCTTTCACATAAGAAAACAATGTGCTCAATGTGATGAACACGCCTTATATATGTATACACAAAGAATGAATGCACTATATCATACACACATGGATTCTTTGTATTTTTCACGTTTGCATTTATGTACGTGGATATGTACTATTATAAAGCAGCTAAGATTATCCATTTTTTAAAAAAGCTGCATTTTGTGGTTTTCAAGTAGTACCAAGCAGTGCTGTAGGAAGATAAAAACCAACAGAATTGTGCAAAATGCAGGTTTTCTCTTGCCAAGAAAAATACTCTTCAACTTCCATGTGCATGTAGTGATGATGACACCTGGTAGACAGACAAACCAATTTTACCTCTGCAGACTTGCAGTAAATGTGGCAGATAATGTAATTTGTTTTTTCGTTGTTGGCAAGAAGAGTGAGAATGCTTTTATGTTTTGCAAAGGCCAAGGTTCTTGTGAAGAGTAGGAAAAATACTTAAATTCATGTGCAGTACAGCACAGCCATCACTGAGATTTATCACAGTGTTTAAACGTAACCAACTTAATTTCACACAAACATTTTTATGCCAAGTGAAAGAATTGATTTGATAACTCTGTTTTGAAGATGAGTGCTTTCCCTTTTACATCTATTGTAAATAATGTATTAGAAGAGGCCACATTAGAAAAGGGGTGAGGCTCATCTGTAATAATCTCTGATACCCAGAATATCTCCAGGTTCAACAAAAGTAGATATGTGGTGGGAATGGTTGCTATATATACAAATATATGTGGATGTGTATACATCTATATATAAATAAAGAAAAGGTAATATATATAATAATTGTGTGTAATATAATATATGTGTGTAATATATACACACATATACACGTATCCATAACCAAAAGCCTATATAGTTAATTGTCTTCACATATCTTTCTTTGTGTTTTAGAACAAGTTTGTATTTTTGAAACAAACACAGCACTGGAAAAACATACCATTTATTATAAATAAAACGTCTATGTTGTATTTAAATGAGTTTTTGTGATAGGGCTGCAAATTCTGCTGAGTTGCTCATGCACAAGGGATTGCTTACTCCACTTCCAAGAGTAAATGGGATGTTTATTGTGAACAAACTAGAGTTAAAATGTTGAACTTTGGTTTGAGGCCATGTTAGAATATTTATTCCTTATTCATTTGGTAACATTCTGCTATAATAATTCAGGGTAATTTTTCTATATATAAATCCTAAGGTGTATACCTCCAGAAATAGCTTAATTTTGAGAAATGTTGAAAAATTGCACCCATATTATAATTCAAGTTCTTATTTTTCAGCTAAAATAGCTTTCAAAATTTTTAATTCTTGTATCTGATGTATTCTATCCTAGAAGAACAATGTGTTATCAGATATTGCAAATCTGATGCCATGGAGCATGACAGCACACCTGTTTGAAGTGTGTTTTGTAGGATTCTTCTCAGTGAAGGAGAATAATGACTAAATAATTGCCTCAAAAATTCTTTTTCACACCTGAGCACCTAACACAGGTTCACAGAAATACTTTTAAGATGCAGAGATGGCTGAGCAGTTCCTTGCATGCATGTAAATGAATAAAAATATGTTCTGTACTTTTGTGAGCTGCAGGCTGAACTTTGAACTTCAGTATCTACTACCGTGTGACTGGTAAAAGTTATTTTCAATTTTAAATGATTTTTTCAAATTGCATTTGATTTCATTTCAGGCGTCCTGTGGGCAGTCAAGAAGACCTTCTTTTGTTCATCTGGGCTGAGGGAGCTTTGGAATTTATTGATGCATCCGATGCTCTACAGCCTTTTACTCTCTACGAGTATCGTGTCAGAGCTCAAAATGCTGTGGGGTCGGTGGACAGCCTGTGGGCTTCAACCCAAACTCTTGAGGCTTCCCCATGGGGCATGGCAGCCCCTTTGGCACAAGCAACAAGTGCATACTCAGTACGGTTGAATTGGACACAGCCTGTGTTTCCCAATGGTGTTATAACTCTGTATCGAGTCGTCTATCAAGAAAAGCGCAGTGATCCAACATTCAGCATCCCGGCTGTTACAGCAGTAACTGTGACGGTAAGAACTAGCCAAGAAAAACAGGCATGGGTTGTTTTTATGCTGTTTTGATCTCTGTGGCATTTTAAAATCTCATTTTACATGGATTTGGAAAGTAGAGTTTCCCAATTGCCAGTAATTTGTTGTTATACACACATCTAACTTTACCTTACTCTGAAAATACTGTCTTGAGATTTGTCTGATGGTCAAAATAATTTCAGAACATCTGCACAAAGAACAAATCCAGTCCTCCTTGTATGTAATGCTATTGTTTTAATTCAGCTGGAATCATAAACTGAATGAATTTATTAGTAATTAAGTAGTTCATATATGCAAAGCATTTGCTCATATACACTTTTGTAAAGATTCCCCTCTTAATTCATCGGTAACAAAAATAGATTTACTATTATTTTCATTACGCTTACTTACAATAAAATGTTAGTTTTGCACAGCTAAAGTGTTTTTCCCTTTGAGGGACTTTGCAACCATGACAATCAGTAAATATTACTTTTCTGTTCAGTATGTGGAGGGAAAAGGTATGACAACAGTGGGTAAATTAGTGAAGAAAGTGGTGGTGTTTTGTGCAGTTGCCACTACCACTCCTCTCTATATATGATATCCCTACAGAAAGACAGCACCTAGATAGGTGATAGAACTATACTGCTGTATTTGGCAGCCTCCTGAAAATGCTTAAGGTGGTTTTAACAGGGTTGGGTTTCCACAGCCGCGCTACCTCAACTCCATAAACCTAGAATTTTGACTAAATTAAATTCACAGTCCGTGTTCTTACTGGATAATGCTGAAAAGCCACTAAACTTTTAATTAAGCTATTAATTAGTGTTCTGCTTGACAATCATGTAGGATCATAAAGTACAATCTCTGGAATACCCACTAGTAACCTTGAAGTAACAACCTCAGACAAACCTTGTCAAGAAAATATGGGAGAAGTTTCCAGCACAGGAGTGTTACGTACTCTTTGAGGCCCAAATGTATTAAGTTTGTAATATGTTCTTCTGAAACAGAAGACAGATCCTGAAGAGAATGCTAGAAATATGTTCTTTGTGCACCTGAAAGCCTGAAGTTGTATTTTCATTATACAGAGTGGTAGCTTTTAAAATGTAGATTGGAATTCTGAAGTTACAGAATCTCAGTAGATTGTTGTATTTCAGTCCTTCAAATTGTTTTTAAAAAATAACAACAATCATAACTGTGCTGAAATGTCCACAATTTTAAAACCAGAAAAATGGTAGGGCTTCTCCTGATGCTCTACTTCAGCAGCATGCAGTGTGTTGCTGAGCATCAGAATTGACCTGGCCAGTCATGCATTGCAGCGTCTTCTATGCATGCCAACAACAACACAAAACGTCCAAGATGGTTGTATTGTGGGTAATAAAACCAACCAAAATGACCCTTTAAATAATGTTGCCACAGACTGTTTCTTTAACAGCATCAGTTAAAGGTCTTTTAAATTAACAAGCTATTATTTACCGAATTAGTATTTTCCTGGCTCCAAAATCCTTTTCTTTCCCCAAACACCATCCTAAATCAAAATTACGTTCTGGCAGCATAGGTATTGCTACTCTACTAGTGCTGTGGTGGAGCTGACTTGCATGTTTTTTGTACTGCCTTTTGTCATGAATTTTATCAAATACTTATGGTCACTGAAAGTAATGCCTCCTAGCTATTTCCATGGGAACTACTACAGACATGAAGAATGCAGTAACACTGTTTGACAGAGTAAATTCTCAGCTACAAAGCTCCATTTTTCAACAGTCACCACCAGCTGTGCATTTTCACCAGATGACAAGATCCTGCATGCTGTGCAAGTAAAAATCTGCATGGCCGTCCAGAATGTGGCTTGTCTTTCACATTGCTGACACCACTGCTGAAATAAACCACCCACCACCTCACTGCGCTCACATTCAGTGTTTCGCATTGTATAGGAAATTGTTAATCACAGCCTGAACCTCTGATTTACCAGCTGAGGCAAGTGTCGGGTCAGCTGTGGGAGCACAGGGGAAGGTAATTCAGCTGTGCTCCTGGAAGGAGTGGAGCCTGACTCCACCTCTCCTAGACTTCATTTAAGGGCTGACCACCAGAACAGTAGCATCTCTTTTGGAGATTGCTCCTTCATGGAGTTTGGGTCACCAGCCTCAGCATGTTTCATCTAGATTGAAGGCCTCAGAATTGGTGAGTTTTTCCTATAGATAACCTTTGGCTATCTATTATACCACCATTCTTGTATTATTTCTTACTCTATATGCCTCTGTAAGTGCTCAGCAAGTATTGATGAATGTCAGCAGGTGCCATTTTTTCTTCATGGAGCAATTCAGCAACGCACCTCTGCTTCGCATGCACTTCCATGTCAGATGCCATTGTGTCAGTCTGCCCCTCTACTGCCATCTGTCACATGGCAGCAAAATGTAAGGGACTATTGAAGGTTCTACCTCTACTGCCATGTCACCAATATCCACCCCTGACACTGTGGGCCAACATAATAAAATAGGAGGCATTACTTTTGGATCAGGCCTTGTAGTTTTCGCCTTTTTTTTTTTTTTTTTAAATATTACTCTCTGGAGAGAAATCTTTCTACACAGCCCTTCCATTGGTTGCACTCGCTTTAAGCTGTGGTAATCATATTAACTCAGTGGAGTTATTGCTGATTTATACTGAAGAGCTGAGAACTGAATCCTCCCTCTTCTGTTCTGAATATAGCAGAAAAGCTAAAGCTTTGAATCAAAGTTATTGACACAGTGCATAGAGTCCTATTATCAAAGATATCTTCTGGAGGTCAGGTCAATTATCCCAACAGGCAAAAACCTGGACAGCAACTTTCAAAGTTATAGCCCCTTTAAAACAGAGTTTTACCATGAAATTGCTGAAATACCCTTAACTGTAGCTTTGTGAATGAGACACTTTAATTAAAATGTAATTTTATTGAATGAACTAGCATTTCAATGATTAAACTTCTGCCCCTTTAAAATATAGCTTTCAGGGGTACTAGGCTAAATCATTTAATCTCCTAAAGCATCTCTATTGGAGCTCCCTCGTGGGATATGCCATTAGTCATTCTCTCACACAAGCTTCCATGTTACAAGCAAGACTTAAAGTATTAAGCGAGCAATGAGTTCGGTCCTTTATTTAATCTGTTAGACTCCATTTTTATCCCATTAGATTATTCCAGAAAAGAAAGGAAAAAAAAAAAAAAAAAGCAGTGCTAGAATCACAGTAGCCAACCCCACCCTCCCTCTTCTTGGCCATATCCTGGCTGTCCATAAGACATAAAGCTCAACTAAAGTCCAAACATCATCCTGGTGGTGCTGAAGGATACATATAATTTCTAATGTGCTGTGGGCCATTCTACTTCTTTTCCTTCCATTTCCAAAGGCAAGTGGGGAGCATCTTCTGTGTTGCCAAATCATTTGATAGTTTCATTCAGGCTACTTTCCTAAGATGTAGCTGTTTCTTCTCCAGTGAAGATGTGTTAGCCTGTATTCCAACTAATGTCTCAAAGTTGTATCTGTCCAGTCTTGATAAGGTTATCACTGACCCTTTGAAATTCAGCACTGCCTGTGGAGGTAAAAGTGAGATCTCTGCTCTGCTACCACTCAGAACTTTGAGGATTCCCCTGCAGCATCAGTCACTGATGCTGTGCACGTGAGCCTTATCGAGGGTTTGCTGTTAAAAAGTAAACTTCTCTGGCTTGTTTGGCCAGGATTATACTGACGGAAGGTAGGTGACAGCAAGTTAAATTGACATTTTGCTTTATGTGCAGAACAAAGTCAAGTCAAGACTGGTTACAGCAATACAAACTGTTTCTACCATGTCTTCCACTTCGTTTTAACCCTCTAAAGGGAGAAGCATCTTGTTGACAACACTAATGTCAGACAGATGTGCTTATAGAGGAATAGATTGATGCTAAGTTCTCATTTACAGAAACCTGCATAAAATGACCAGATGGACAAAGCAGACTGCTTACCCTCGTGAGCACAGGGCTTAAGCTTTTGAATGTAGGAATCACAGCCAATTTCATTGTAAAGCCAGTACCAGCAAATGGCAGCAAAGCATCAGAGTTGTTTAGCCATTGTATGTCAAATGTTACTGTGAGATAAAACTGTGGGTGAGTTTGGACTTTTGCTCAGTAGATGTATTGCGGATATGTAATGGTGTCCCTCTCATAACAATTGTATTAGGTAGTTGGTTGTTTATTGTGAGCAGGAGAGTTCAAACAGGCTAAGAAGATGACTAAAAAGGTGTAATATGCAGCTGTTAGAGTTCTTGGAGGACAAGAAGATGCAAAAAGCACCTAGAAGTGAGGGTTGTACAGAAAAACCCTGCCTGCATTCTGCAGTGACCCCTGTTGCTCTACAGAATTAAGGCTTTTGCATGTCAAGCCTGCCTTATTCCAGGATGCAAGAGAGAGTTGTGAGCATTACAATGGGAATCTTACGTCTGTGCGTACCTAGAAGCATAGGTCTATTCATGTTGTGTTTTGCAGTGTGAAGCCCTCAGACCAGGTTACCAGGTTTTTCCTACTTTTTTTTTTTTTTTTTTTTTTGGCATAACTATGTCAGCTTGGCGTGTAAAAAATTAACATGTCTATCTCTGCACCGGCAAATCCGTTAGTTTGGATGCAGCTATGCTAACAGTTGAGAACATATGTTGGCTTACTTACATAATGTGGGGAGATGGTATATAACTACACTGGCCAAGCTCCTCTTGGCAGATGCTTTGTCTCTCGTAGGGAAATCTGTAGGCATATTGCAGAATAGCAATAATAATAGAGGCTTTGGTAGGAGAATAAGGCTTTGGCTTGCATAATTAGGCTTTCATAACCAGACACTAATTTGCACATTAAATGTATAAATAGAATAAAGAAATAATGACTGCTTACTGTAAAGCTTCATATATAATGTGCTGTTAGAAGAAAAAAATCTTAACACACCAGTACTGCCATTTACACAAGCCTTTTAAGCAGGATTACAGACCTCTTGAATCTTGCATCCAGAGTTAGTTCCTTTCTATTCATCACATTCAGAAGCACTTAATACATCTGTGTTTAGTTTTTCATTTCTGTTTCCTCTTATAGACCATTGACCGCTTGGCAATGTTGGATGTATCACTTTAATAACAGCATTATTCAGTAGTGCAACACATAGGACTGCATGTTACAGCTTCCCTATAGAAGATGAAACATAGACCACAGCCACCAGAATAAGAAAAATACACCAAAGAGCGGTGAATTATACATGCCTGTTTCAGATGCCTGAGAAACTAACTGAATTGTAAGAAAACAAGGTGAGGGTAAACGGAGGAGTTCCTGCACGAGCAATAAATTCAGAAGATATGCTACTTAGTGAAGAATGAAAGCTGTGAATGGCAGTGGAGGGCAAAAGTTAATTGGGCTCCGTGCTGCTGTTAGGGAGTGGAAAGTAACCACAACCAGAAGCAAGATGGCTGCTCCAGCAGTGCCCTAGTACAGCCAAAAGATCATCTCTTTAGCTCTGCAAGGGCTTCTGGGTTAGGGGGAAATCATACACAGGTGACTAATTTTTTTATGGTTCACAGCCGATCAAAGTGAAATTCAGCAGCTGTTCAGGACAAGTGACCACTCTAACGGCTGTAATATAACCTGCTAAATAGAGAGGGAATTGCATGAGAGCAAGAGGTTAGCTGTGATTATCGGCAGGTGAGTGCTTTATTGAAGTTGAAAGACCATTAACATTGATGGAGTAATTATTTCAACTTGAAAGTAATTACCTTGATGGGTGATAACTTCTCCAGTGTTCCCAGATTTGATTGGACCAAACAATTGTGAACTCTTGAAGCCTAGAAAAATATTACAACAATACTGCAATGTTTAAATTACTGAAACCACTGTTAGAGTATTTTAATTATGCTTAACAGTGAAAAGATTTTAACTTGCAACAACTGGTGACCTCTCATGTATAGAGACATTTGCTTTCTAATTCCAATGAAATGACCCACACCTACCACGTGTGTGCTATATGTGATAGGTTTGCAAATGAATCATGTGATTTAAATGCAATTTTTAAGATTCAGAGCCTCGTTAGCACAGTTTCAGGAAGGACTTGTACTGGAATTGCAGTAATTGTTTTATTTGCCAGGAAAGCTCAATGATCTAAAATGCTTCCTGTCTTCAGACTAAAGTCTGTTAAGCTTACACGGGATGAATACAGGACGAGTGCTCCTTCACACTGAAGGCTGTTTGTTGTTTTTTTTTTTTAAGGCAATCTGTGCCTCACAGACTCTGTTGTTTCCATGCTGCTGCAGAATATGCTGGATTTGGCACTACAGCTCTGTTTAAATAAGCCTTTGGATTGGCACTGTGATGCCCCTCCAGAAACTGATTAAGTGCTTCAGTAAGCCCCACCTATCAAGACAGACATGTAGAATTGCCTAATTAGAGCAGAAAGGACAAAATGGATTGTTGCACAACTTCAATGATTTTGAAGTACTGTGGTAATAGAACTGGATGAGAAAGTGAGAAAGAGAGAGAGACTCCAGCTCCAGCCCACTTCTATTTATACCATTGTTGCTGTAATCCAGGCTACTTCAGTGTCTCCCTGGATGCTTTCAGTAGCCACAGAAACATAACTTTACACCCTGGGGGAGCTCTGCCAAGAATTAAGGAATCATTTACTTAGGATGCAGGGCAGTGGGGAAAGGTTTACCTGGCATCTGTGAGACCTTAATGTGCGAAGCTTACAGCAAAAGAATTTATTTCACTACTTATTTTCTTGAGTATTTTCTCCCTAATTCAGAACTTTGTCCTTCAAAAAAAAAATTTAGACCAGAATTAAGACTGGTGGTGGAATTGTGATTGTCCGTACCTAGTCACACAGCCCAGGTGATTGTGACTTGACAGTGACGTCAAATAACTCAACCCATGTTTTCATGCCTGTACTTTCTAACATAACAATAACATAAAAAAAAAAAAAAAAGAAAAAGAAAAGAAAAGAAAAAAAAAAGAAAAAAAAAGAAAAAAAGAAAAAAAAAGAAAAAAGCCAAAACCAGTATTTTCACAGTTCCTTTCTGAAGTTATGGTTATTTCACAATGTTAGTATGTTTCCTGTTCTTCTCCCTGCTGCTTCAAACATACTCTCAGTTATTATTTAACTTCTCTTTGACAACTTGGTCTGTGATGTAAGGCTTCACTTCCAAAAGTAAGAATCGTAAGTTCCTTAGTTTTTTTCTTGATACGTGATACATAAGGACTGATTCAGAGTCACTCCAGTTACTGCCATGTTGCTCAGTGACTCCATTTAATATCAGATTGGAGTTTAACTCCTCTTACTTCCCCAGGGTTGGGCATATCACAGAGAAGCATATCAGGATCTCTGATACGGCTGAGGAACTGCAAGGTGAACTTGTGAAACTGTGTGCTGGTGGGCATAAGTAAGATCAGTATAAAGGCTGCTCAAATAGCCACATCTGCCAGTGAAGCTCCTGAAGTCACTTTCAGCTGCAGAGAAAGTCAATTGACTAGAGCAGAATGTCTGGATAAATAGGTAATTTTTTCTGCAAAGAAATTACTTCTCTTTTTGGAAATATCTGGCATATTTTATCCTTGGGCTTCTCCATGTGCAGGATCCAGTTTTTACCCATCCCGTAATTCTTTTTCGCTAAGTGAAACACATGTAGTATTGTCTTCCAAGAGATATTCACAATGTCTAATTTTAGGCATCTAACCTAGATTAGAGCATGAACTTCCTTTACGGACCATGAAGCCTCCAGAACAACTGAGGCATGGGCATTTACCACCTTCAGGCTGCAACTGTTTGCACTACACTGCTTTCCTCTAGTGTGCTTGTGTTCCACCAGTGTCAGGCTAGAGAAGGTGGTTGATTTTAAACTGATTAATCAGCTGTTTTTTACTAATGAGGTAGAGAGATTTAAAAGATGGCACCTTCCAACAGAAAATGGTACCAGGCAGCAGTCTGGAAGTGATAACCTCTTGTTTGTGCAGCGGTTGTCATAAGAAAGTAGGCAACTTCATGACAAGCATCATGCCTAAGCATAGAATACCTAAAATGGGACTGTGTGTATGCTACATATTCTGTTTCTCTGTATGTATTTTATATGTGCTTTCAATTTATGCTTTTATTTTTTTTTTCTGTGAAGCATTCCCATAAGACTTGCCTTTGACTTGAGGAAACATGAGCAAGTAAATCAGGTGCTGCAGAAAAACACCA